>NC_034605.1:39050038-39051629 GCF_900095145.1 Mus pahari
AGCCCTGGCTGTCCTGGAACTCACTTTGTAGACCAGGCTGGCCTCGAACTCAGAAATCCTCCTGCCTCTGCCTCCCGAGTGCTGGGATTAAAGGCGAGCACCACCACCCCCGGCTTTTGTTTTATTTTTTTGATACAGAGTTTCTCTGTGTAGCCCTAACTCTCCTGGAACTCGTTCTGGCCTCCAACTCAAGAGATCTGCCTGCCTCTCTGTCTCCCCGGTACTGGGATTAAATGTCTGCACCACCACGTGTGGTATAATTTATCTCATTTCTCCTCACCCGTGAGCCTTACAGAAGCTCTTTGCTTTACACAGTGACTTGGTGAACTGTCGAAAAACGAAATTTGCCATTTTAAAAAAAAATCGAGTGAAAAAAAAAAGTGCATAAACCAAAAGGACAAATAAATACATTTCAGTTGTAATTACAAACATCCTCAGGTAACGACCGTCAGCAGTCAGGAGGGAAACACCAGAGTAGACCCTGTGACCTAAGACTCAGGCTGTCCCACCTTGCTAGACAGGATGGAACTGGTAAGTGGCCCCAGAATCCTTGCCAGCCTGGAGAAATCCTGCGCAGTCTGCTCTGTCCCTCACACTACACTCACAGCAGTCACCAGGCCGAGAGTGGGGTTCTCCTCTGTATCGCACTGTCCCCAGCCACAAGTGACCCAAGTCACAAGGACTAAAGACTGAAGTCAGGATCTGCACGAGGCATGACACATATACAAAGGGAGTGGCTGGCTTGAATGTGAAGTCAAAACTCAGCACCAAGTCCCGTGACCCAGGCGCTCTATCCTCTAGATGGAAGCATCAAGGACGCCTTTCTCTTCAGACGCTATTCCAGGTTCCCGAGTCTAGCAGGAGGTATGTACATCTGCCAGAACAAATCAAAAACTTTAGAATCAGCGCGTGCTCAATCCATCTAAACTAAACACACATAGTGGATGGTGGGGGGGGGTCCAACTCTTCACATCTCTGCTTCCTGATCCGCATGTGGAAGGCGGACATTGAGGGGAGGATGGAGACTGGGTACCTGCCCTCAGCCGGAGCAATGATCTTGAGCCATGGGTGACTGGTAAAGATTTTTCTATTGTAATTTTTGCTGCTGTGTTCTCTTCAATAAGTATCTCAACACATGCATTCATGCTTGGTTGTCGGCACCGGCAAAGGGACACAGTACACCTTTTCTGCACAGCCTATGCCAGCAGCTTTGTCAGCATTTACAGCCTTCACAGAGATCTTTACTGCATCCGACTTCCTCCATTGTGCTCCAGACCCGCATCCCAGAGGACATCACCTTGGAGCTCACAGCTAGAAAAGACATCACTTCAGGCATGATTATCCCAGCCTAAGAGCCACTACTGGAGATGACTCTGTCCCCATCCTGGACTCTAAGTCCCTCACCCAGGGAAACCTTTGGTGTTAGCCTCCTGAACCATCCAATGGACACCGGACTGAACGCTAGTGGTTTTCCTCTTTTTTTTTTTCCTTTTTCTTCTCTTCTCTTCTCTTCTCTTCTCTTCTCTTCTCTTCTCTTCTCTTCTCTTCTCTTCTCTTCTCTCCTCTCCTCTCCTCTCCTCTCCTCTCCTCT
>NC_034605.1:39051644-39075870 GCF_900095145.1 Mus pahari
CTCTCTCTCTCTCTCTCTCTCTCTCTCTCTCTCTCTTTCTTTCTTTCTTTCTTTCTTTCTTTCTTTCTTTCTTTCTGTATCTTGAGCTCAGGGTTGGTTTAGCCCATGATCCCGACCTCATCCTGTTTTTCAGAACTCAAGGTGTACGCCATACTTTCCCCTACTGGGAGAGATATCAGTGCCAGTCACAATGATCAGAGGTTCTTGCTCTCTGCAGGAGGCATCAGTCTCAGGTTCATGAACCCTTTTACCCCCTAAAGAAAGAACCATTCCTTCCAGTGCTTTCTATTCTCTCCTTCAGCTTCCCATGAAGTCTCTCACTAAATGCTTCAGATCATGACCACCACAACTGCCCTTACTTACACATCAATGCAGCAACACTTGACATATACTTTCTAACACATCTTGTCACTCTCTACTGTTATAAAATAGACAACTTGATTCCCCCAATATACATATCTATATTACATATTTGATACTCTTACGCAGTTTTGACATGATACTGTTTTGAAAATCTCAGAACTACTGTTCCGGCTAATGCTGTGTAAATGGAAGACAGTCACAAGCTGGTGTGCAGGAACCAACACTTTGATCTGTGTTCCTTTCATTTTCATAAGGAGATGTTCTTATGCTGTCTAGACAAATAATACTCTACTCACTGAGTATCTCCTTTATCATCACCCCAAAGATTCTATATGAAACCCCAGAGCTGAAAAGTATATAAATGGCAAGAGAGTTTCACTAGAGGGCTTAAAGTGTCACTCTGAACTGGTGTGAGAGTCAGTGAACATGAGAGACTTAAGAGATGTTTAAAATAGTAATAAAAATTATGATATCTGTTAAATGCTGTTTTAGGGTTTTACTGATGTGAACAGACCCCATGACCAAGGCAAGTCTTATAAGGACAACATTTAATTGGGGCTGGCTTACAGGTTCAGAGGTTTGGTCCATAATCATCAAGGCAGGAACATGGCAGCATCCAGGCAGGAGGAGCTTAGGGTTCTACAACTTAATTTCCAGGCCTTTAGGAGAAGACTGGCTCCCAGGCAGCTAGGACAAGAGTATTAAAGTCCACACCCACAGTGACACACCTACTCCAACAAGGTCACGCCTCCCAATAGCGCCACTCCCTGGCCCAAGCATATACAAACCATCGCAATTGCTTTTTATAATAAAATATCATTCCCCAAGTGCTACTATTTGGCAAGAGATAGATGCATTGAACCTATGCTAGTACAATTCAGCTTTATGTGTGGAAAGCAACTGTACAATACACTTTCAGTCTCAACATTTCTTAGATCCCACATTCCACTATACTTCCTATAAATGAATATCTTTCTAAATGAAGAATAAACTGTTTCCCTAATCTCAAGCTCAGGCGATGAAAACTTCTAACAACACAGAGGCCCTATGGGGGGAAAATCAGTTTCTGAGATTATTGAAAGCATCCACACAGACCAGCTCCTGTCACTTGATCTTGCGAGCCATGCAAACTACAAGTTGTATTTTGATTACATATAGCATAAAGACAGGCAAGCTATTCCTCTTGAGTCTGGTTCTCAGAAGGTACTAGCTTCTTTGAATATGACGTGGGCCAGCAGTCACCCCCAGGGTCAGCTGCAGATGCGGGGGATGGGAGACCTGGCAAATGGTAGGAAATAGGAGGGGGTCATGGTGACCATGGAGCCAGGTCAGGGTTCCCATGATCACTGCTTTCCTTTTGCTTACTAGAGGGGGAGCACCATGCACACCCTTTCCTCCAGTTCTGCGCATCAGAGAACGCAGATAGTGAGAATGACTGGCTTCAGGATATCCTCAGACTGAGCCCTGGATGCAGAGTAAGGGGGCAGTGATGGGGGCAGGGATAAAGGGACAGAGGGGAACAGAAGAGGTAAGGAGAGAGGAGGAAGAATGTAGGCAGGGTGAGGCTGTCTGTAGTTATCAGGTCCCGATGACAGAGTCCTCGTGAACGGGATTAGCGTTCAGGACCCCAAGGAGTTGGCTCACCCCTGCTGCCATAGACTCTAAGAGGCGGTGTCATCCATGGGTCAAAATCAGGCTCCCACCAGACATTGATTCTGCTCTTCTCACTGCAAGCAATAGGGTTCTGTCGTTTGTATGCTGCCCAATCTGGGCACTTGGTTTGGACATCTCACACAGAAACGGATAAAGAGAGCAGCCACTTCTCATTAACACAGCAGCATCAAACCTTCCCAAAAACTATTACGTATTTCTCCCAAACACCACAGGCATGGCTCTTCCAACCAACAGCAGCTGAGCAGAGAAGGGGCTTGCTACAAATGGCCGCAAAGAGCCCTGGCATGATAAACACCCATTAAGGCAAGATATTGAAACCAGAATCCTGAGGATTATTTCTTTGTAAATTACCAGGTCTCAGCACTTCATATGCCCCACCCCATACACTCGTGGCTCCATTAAGAAGGCTTTAAGTTCTTGACTGCCTAACCTCCACCCTTGAAATGTTGATTTTTACAGATGTGGGCATACAGGGATGCAGTCTCTTTAAGGCAGTTACAGTGTGGAATCTGAAATCTTCTGGGGTTTTCACACTTGGTTACAACTGGTTTATTTTGCACTGACCAGGCTCGATGCTGTAATACCATCCATCCATCATTTGGGAAACAGGGTTCACTGAAAAACCGCAACCTTTCAAATGTTGACGCCTACCATTACAGTACACATTTCACGTTTGCTTTCTTGCTGATGTCAGGGTGAACACGGTAAAGTCAGGAGGCTGTCAAACTGTGTTGCACAAAGTATTTCCCAATTACCACTTCCCTCTAAGGTTTAGATTTTCAGATCAGCAACACATTTCCGGTCATTCTCATCCAAGTCAGAGGCCCACATGGGTTGTTTTCCAAGAAAATATCAGCCAACGCTCACGCTTATGTTAGAATGTTCTGAGCTCATCCGCCATTGTTTCGATAGAGAAAGCAACCAGTTCAAGCCAGACTCAGTCACCAAGTACTGTCCTCAAGGCGATCATCATGCCTCTTCCGAGGCTGCGTTGTTTGGGATTTTGCCTGCTCTCCACAACCGAGCTGATCCACATTGGCAGGAACAGGATAGACCAAGGTCTGAACACTAATTGTGCCCCCCCACCATGTTCAGCCACCCCTCAAGACCACACCCACATGCCAAAGAACTGGCCTGGAGGGAGTATATAGTCATCACACACCGACACCTAATAGCTTAGCCTCTCCCCCATCTCCCTTTCTCCCTTGCTCCCCGCTTCACCCCTCTCATTTTGAGCCCAGGCTCTGTGGGTTAACCTCTGGCATTTCTAGGGAACTGTAGAAACCCTGTGAACTCCATAGAGGAACCCCCCCCTTGTCTCCAGTGGCTACCTTCTCCCTTCTAGACCTTTCATTGCCATTCCCTCTACCCCCTTTGATCAATGACTTGTTTATTTTTCAGCCCAGTTGCCAACTCGACCATACCTGGAATGAACTACAATGCAGAAATGGAGGACGCACCTGGGATCCAAACCGTGAGGCTGGATCACAGACTTTTGATCTGGATATTGACATGCGATGACACATAACTTTGACCTGGATGCTGAGGTATTGTGGCCATGAAAAACTGAGGCCCAGGTGTGGGGGTCCACATCTTTAATCCCAGGAGAAAAAAGCAAGCAGATCTCTGAGGACAGCCTGGGACAGAGCAAGTTCCAAGTAGAGAATGGCTTAGGTCCAGACATGGTGGTACACACCTTTAATCTGGGCCATGTCTTCTGCTGGAGGCCTATGTAAGGACGATGGGAAAAGGAAGACTCACTCTTCTTCACCCGCTTGCACTTATTTCCATGCACATCTACTGGAACCTACTTCTTCAGGATTCCAGTTTATAAAGAAGACCAGCTAAAACACCTAGTCTTGTGGGATTAAGCAACTACTAGACTTTTAGATCTCACATTCAAAGCTACCCCTTGTTGGGTTAGTTGGACTTCAGACTGCAAGCCATTACCATAATTTCCCCTAAATATCTAGAGACATTCCAAATGTTCTGTGACTCTAGAGAGCCCGGACTAAAGCAAGCCCTAAATCCCCGCTCCACTCATGTATGTAAAGTTGCTTCAATGTTTACTGTCTGTGGTTTTTTTTTTTTTAAATTAATTTCCTTCACATTCCTCTAAGGTACAAATTTCTCATTTCCAAGTTGCTTTTCCTGACGGTTTTAACTAAATTTTTTTAACTTGAAAAAAATAATAAAAGCACATGGTAAAAATTGAAAATAACAAGTATTACGACCTACGTACAATATTAAAACCTAAGTAGAATATTAAGGCCTAGGCAAAATGTTAAGACCTAGATAATTGTTAACCTGGCTACCCAGCCATTAAAAGTAAACTTTCTCATATGTTTCTGCTGTTTCTAAGAAACTTTCTAATGCCAGGATTGATTACATATTCTGTTATGCTCTGTGCCCTTGGGAGTCAATCATGATAGAAGTCAATAGAACTGTTTTATATAGTTACCCACAATAAGCTTGGACTAGAACCAACCACCCAACAGCGCTTCCTGTACCCATGTATAAGCTTTCATGGTATAAGCTGCCTCTAGGATTGACCCCACGATAAGAACTATAAGAAACTATTTAAAAATGAGACTTTCATGTTGAATAATGGTTGAGTAAAGTTTAAGTTCCCAAGACCTCCCCAGGAACTGACATCCTACTTGTCAGAAAGAGACAGGGTAACTGACATCCTGGTTGGCAAGCTAAGACACGAACGTTAGACAAGTCTCATCTTGGTAGACAAGTTAGAACATAAATATTTGACAAGGCAAGTCCCCTGCCACATTTGGAATAACCCAACACTAATGGAAATGGGATAAATGTACATCAAAGACATGTTCCTAAGGAAATCCCCTATCCCTAATCTAACCAATCATTTAGTTCCTGATTGGTGAAATAACGTGGCACCGATGTTTGTAGATTTGGGGCTCAAAAATCTTGTAGAATCTTAACTCAATATCACGGTTCATTTCCTGAATCTGGGCCATGGCCCTGGTCTACCAGTCCTGAGGTGTGTGCTCAATAAACTATCCCTGACTGACTGAGGTCAGGGTTCGTATGGTTTGTGAGGTGATTCCTGGACCAATAAGAAGGGTAAATGTTGAAAAGCAAGCAAGACCTTGCAGTCCTTCTCTCTCTCTCTCCAGGGACTGCAGCGACCTTAGCATACATGACAAACACCCCTATGTCTTACTGCAGCAGTAGCTTGCTGTTCACACAGTTCTGAACATTTCATTTTCTGGCTTTCTTACTTGGTTGTTTTGTTTTGTCTTGTCTTTTGAGACAGGGCTTCTCTATGTAGCTCTAGCTGTTGCTCTGTGGGCCAGGTTGGCCTTGAACTCAGAGATCTGCCTGGTCTGTCTCGCAAGTGCTGAGATTAAGATCATGCGCCATCACACCTGGCACCTTTTATTTTCTTGTTAACCTCTATGATAGTTAAATTTAATTGACAGTTGGATGGAATTTAGAATCATCTTTGAGACAAACTGGACCTACCTTAGGGAGGTGTTTCTGCAAGAATTAAACTGAGAAGAGCCGGTTTGTATGTTGATGATATCCTGTGGGCTAGGGCCTTAGGGTTTCTGTTGCTGTGATAAAGATCATGACCAAAACCAACTTGGGTAGGAAAGGGTTTATCTTACACTTCCAGGTAATGGTCCATTGCTGAGGGGTGTCAGGGTAGGAACCTGGAGGCAGGAACTGAAGCAGAAGCCATGGAAGAACTCTCTGCTTGCTCCTCCTGACCTGCTCAGTCTGCTTTCTTACAGCACCTAGGACCACCAGTCCAGGGATGGTATCACCCACAGTGAGCTGGACCATCCCACATCAATCATCAGTCAAGAAAATGCACCACAGGCTTACCCACGGGGTCAATCTGGTGGAGACATTTTCTCATTTGAGGTTCCCTCTTCCAAAAATGACTCTAGCTTTGTTGAATCAACATAGAAGTAGCCAGCACAGCTGGGGTTGTGGAATGAAACAAGCAAACAAACAAACAAACAAAAACAAAAAGGGGGAGGGAACCTGGACACCAGCACTCATCTTGGTCAGCTCCCTGACTGGATAGGGATGTGACCACTCATCTCCAGTTCCCACGGCCATGCCTGCCTCACTGTGATGGGCAGTATCTCCTCAGACTCAAACCATTCCTCTGTGAGATTGCTCTTGCCACACATTTCATCACAGCAAAGAGGGAAGTAACAAACACAACCTTGTGCATATCCTGGGACTGTTCATACAAGCAGGTGAAGATGGACCCCACGCTCTGAAAGGACCGCTCTACCACAGAGAATCCTGTCTGTTCCTTTCTTGCCACGGTGCTTTGGGGGAAGTGCTGGTGGCCGCATACTCTCAGCTGCTGCAGTTGAGTTGTTGGCTCAAACTGTTTGATCAGCAAATGTTGATGGGCCTGGGGTGCAGCTCAGCAGCTCAGCACCTGCTCGGCATGCTGGAGGCCCTGGGTTTGAACCCTAGCACTACAGAAAAGGAAAATGTTTCACAGAGGGGTCATAGTGCCCCAAAGAAGGAATGTCTCATCAAAGCCCTAGTGTCGTTGTTGATTGTCTCGGGGTTGTTTGTGGTCCATTTTGTCTTACAGGAACCATGGACTCTATGCAGCCTAAGATGTCTTTTTCTCTCCTTTGCTGTCTTCTGGTACTTTGGGGTTCCAATTTTTACGTTAGGAACTCTAATCTACCTGCAGCTAAATTTGAGGTTTAGAATTGAAATTTCCCAAGTAGTTACTTCAGAACTAGCTACCAAATGATTCCTGGTTTTTGGTTATTTCAAACACTGTCTTTATCATACACCATTATGTAGTATCTTTCATTTGATTATCTATCTATCTGTCTATCTATCTATCTTGAATACAAGGTCTTGCTCGGTAGCCTAGTCTAGCCTCAAACTGAGAGTACTCCTCTATTGGAGGACCCTGCTATTAACGTCGAAGTCCACCATGTCCTTTCTCAGTGGGACTCCCTCTGACCTTATCTAGAGGATGACCCTGCACAGAGCTTCCTGAAGGCTGCATGATTCATCACACAAGTTCCTTTCAACCCTCCAGCTATCTGATAATTAAGTACTGTGTTGCGACCAATCAGCCCTTCACACTCAAAACCCCCAAAACCTCTGAGGAAAGACATGCAGCCTAGGGTCAGATGACAGGTTTTGTTTTTTACGTTTATAGAAAAATTGAGTGGCAAGAAGCGAGTTCCCACCCTTACCCTGTCCCCCCCTCCCGCCCCCAGCCACCACATATGTCTTTTGTCAATACCCTGTCACCCATTGATGCTGCTCTGGCACCGTGTTGGCATCGCATCACTGGGTTCTGTGTGCGTCTGGCATGAGCATCACACAGGAGCTTCCTGCTCAGCATCCCTCCATGCATTCATATTCTTCTTGACTGGCTCTTGGGAACTGCTGATCTGTTTTGATGCTTCCATGATTTTGCCCCTTCCTAAGGGTTGGAGGTATGGCTATACAATAAGGCAGCTTCTCACTCTGGCTCCTCCCACGTCATGATATGCATTTAAGTCTCCTTGTGGGTTTCCCTTGGCTTGATAGTACCTTTCCTTTCCCTGTCTTTTCTTTGTCCTTCTGTCTTAGTTAGGGTTTTAATGTTATGAACAGACCCCATGACCAAGGCAACTCTTATAAAGGACAACATTTAATTGGGGCTGACTTAAAGGTTTAGAGGTTCAGTCCATTATCATCAAAGCGGGAATATGGCAGTGACAAAGCAGGCATGGTACAGGAGGAGCTGAGAGATGTAAGAGAAGACTTCCAGGTAGCTAGGACAAGGGTGTTAAAGCCCACGGCTATGGTGACACAACTACTCCAACAAGGCCACATCTCCTAATAGTGCCTGGCTCAAGAATATACAAACTATCATGCCTTACCTTCTTCCTCCCACCCCTACTCGCTTTCTTCCTCTCCTCTTTCCTCCCCTCATTTCCTCTTCTCTCCTATTTTCCTTTTCCCTTGCTCTCTTCTTCCTCCTCTCTTACCCCTTCTTGCCCCTCTTTTCTTCCTTTTTTGAGATAGGGTCAGGCTATATTATCCAGCTAGCCAGTAGCTCATCCATCTTCATTGTCCAGCAATACACTACTGTCGTATGCACTGTGGTTTGTCATAGGCAACCTATTGTGATGGCTAGGTTTTAAATAACCGGCTGCCACCTAGAATCACTTTGCAAGAGAGCCTGAGTGAGGAACTACCTGGATCAGACTGACCTGTGGGCGTGCTTGTGGGAGGGGGCTGTCTTTCCTGCCTTCAGGGAGGTTGGATGGAAGACTCCCCATCAGTGTGGACTGCATCACTTCATGTGCTGGCCCCTAAACAGTATAATAGAGAAAGATGCACACCTGGGTGCAAGCAAGCAAGGATGTGTGCATCACTCTTTGCTCTTGACTATAGATGTAATATGACTGGCTGCTTGAGTTCCTGCCTCGACTTCCACTTAATGGATGGTGTTTGGAGCTGTATGCTGAGTGAACCTTCCCTTCCTTAAGTTGGTTTTGGTTGGGGTGTTTTGGTTTGGTTTTTTGTTTTTTCACAGCAAGGGAGATGAAACTAGAACTACTGAAGCGTGTGTTGGCCGATTCTACGTTTACTCTTTAATTTTATTTCCTTATTAAATGTATTTGCATCTGGAGGAGAGGTTGAGCAATGTGTACATAGACTTAATAATGACAAGTCTCTTCCTATCCCCTATACACTTCTTTCTAGACCCTTCCTGTCTTTCTTTTTTTTTTATTTTATTTTATTTATTATATGTAAGTACACTGTAGCTGTCTTCAGACACTCCAGAAGAGGGCATCAGATCTTGTTACAGATGGTTGTGAGCCATCATGTGGTTGCTGGGATTTGAACTCTGGACCTTCGGAAGAGCAGTCGGGTGCTCTTACCCGCTGAGCCATCTCACCAGCCCCCTTCCTGTCTTTCTAGACGTGTTTTTTATTATTCACCAGCCTACGCAGTAGTGGGTTTCATTATGGTGTATTTATATGATCTGTATTTTCTTCCTTCTCTTCCATCCTCTTTGTTTCAACCCAAGTAGCCCTCTTTCTGCTCTCATGGCACATGGATTCAATCTCCCTCTTTCTTCCTCAAAACATCCATTTACCTCTCACAGTCCCTTTCTGCTCTAGTTTCCTTCCTGTTGCTGTGATAAAACACCCTGATGAAAATCAAGGTAGGAAGAAAGGATTTGTTTGGCTTATACTTCCAGGTCACAGTCTGCCATTGAAGGGAAGTCAGAGAAGGATCTCAAGACAAGAAGCTTAGTAGAACGGGATTACCCTGCTTTGCTGGCTTGTAATGGTAACATTTATTGGCCTGATGTAATTGTTGTTCCTGAGACTTACTACCCCAGCCTGCTAATACAGCCTTTTAGAATCTAATCTAGGCCTAGAATTCTTTCAACCTCTGAGATTTACTGCTGAATAAGCTCACCCTTTCTTGTTCATTCTGAACTCTGGCTACCTGGTTTAGTTCAGCTGTTCTGGCTCAACTTCCTCTCCAAGCTGGCTGATTCAACCTGGCTTCTCTCTCTCAGCTTCTCCTGAATTGCTCTGCTTGGCCTCATACTAACTTTGGCTATATCTTCTAATCTTCTGGCTCCTTCTCATTGTCTGGCTTGTTGTGTCTTCACCTGTGTCTAGCTTTGTCTTCACCTGTGTCTAGCTTGTTCTCCATCTGCACAACTGTCTGGATAGAACTGCCTCCTCTCTTTTTTTCTCTGCACTGTTCTCTTAAGTAGCTCCTCCTTCCCCTCTCTTCTTATGAGAGTTGGGCATATCCTATTCTGTCAAATCTTTCTCTGATTCGTCACTTTGTCTGCCACTCAATTAAACATCACTTTCAAACATGGGTGCCTCCTTCTACAAACTAACTTTACCTTCATTGTTTAGGATTAAAGGTTTGTACGAAGAGCCACACCTCAACTAGAAACACAACATCAGGGTTAACAGTGTGATCAAATTATCCTGCAACACTGGCTTGCTCAGGCTCATGCTAAGTTAGTTTTTCTATGTAGCTCATGACCACCCCCTCAGGGAGTGATGATGACCACAGTGGGCTGAGCCCTTCCATATCAATTAACAATAACGACCATCTCTCATAGACATGCTCATAGGCCAGTCTGATCCAGAGGTTTTTTTTTTTTGTTGTTTTTGTTTTTGTTTTAAGCTAGATAGGGATTTGCAATCTATGAGTGTTCTTTAATAAATGGTCTGAAATGTAGTGACTTTACAACAGTTTAAGTGTCATGTTTTATTTCTTTAGAGCTAGAAATTTGGGAGTGTTTTATGAACGTGTTCCTGGTTTGTTTTTTCAAGAGGTTGCAGCAAAGGTGTAGGTTAGGGCTACAGTCACCTGACAGCTCAGAGCCACTTCCCAGAAGCACTCCCGTTGCTCAGTCACATGACGGGGAGTTCTACACTCTCACTTCTACACGCTCTTGAGTGTACAGGTCCTTAGAGGGTTGTTGGAGGATTCTACTAGGGAGTAAAAATCACTTTGGACTGTCTATGAGAATGGCTGTCACATAGAGAAATTGAGAGACTTAATTTTTGGCTTCTGTGGAAATGTTTGTATTTGTAAAAATGACAAGTCTTATGTATGTTCCTTTTCTTTTTATTAGCACATATGTATTATACAAATAATGAATGCATTGTGACATTTTTATTCGTGGATGCAATGGCTTCGCTCAGATTCACCTGCATTGTCTGCTCTTGCATTGTCTGCTCTTCCCAAGAAGCTTCTCCTCTACTTCCTTGTCTTTATAGAATTCCACGTATGAGGGAGAAAACACACCATATCTATGTTTGAGTCTTCCTGATTTAACATGATCATCTCCAGTTCCATGGATTTTCCTGAAAATGACATGATTACCTTCTTTTCTGGGGCTAAATTAAATCTCAGTGTGTGTATGTATGTGGTGTATGGTTTGTGGTATGTGTGTGTATGTGGGATGTTTGTGTGTGGTATGTATGTTTGTGTATGTAGTGTGTGTGAATGGTGTGTGTTTGTGTGTGTGTGTGTGTGGTGTGTATGCCTGTTTGGTATCTGTGTGTTTGTATGTGTGGTATGTATGTTATGTGTGTTGTGTGTATTGTGTACATGTGTGTGTGTGTGGTTTGTGGTGTATGTGTTTGTGTGGTATATTCATGTAGGTATGTAGTGTGTGTATGGTATGTGCATGTATGTGTGGTATATGTGTGTTTTGTTTGTGTGTGTGTCTTAGGGTTTTACTGCTGTGAGCAGACACCAAGACCAAGAAACTCTTATAAGGACAACATTTAATTTGGGCTGGCTTACAGGTTCAGAAGTTCAGTCCATTATCATCAAGAAGGGAACATGGCATCATCCAGGAAGGCATGGTGCAGGAGGAGCTGAGAATTCTACATCTTCATCTGAAGGCTGCTAGCAAAATACTGACCTCCAGGCAGCTAGGATGAGGGTATTAAAGCTCATACCCATAGTGACACACCTACTCCACCAAGGCCACACCTTCTAATAGTGCCACTCCCTGGGCGGAGCATATACAAACCATCATAGCGTGGTATGAATGTGGTGTGTGGTATGTGTTGTGTGTGTGTTGGGTGTATATTTGGTCTCTGTGTGGGGTGTGTGCATGTATGTGTGGGGTGTGTGTATGTGTGGGGTGTGTGTTTATATGTGGTATGTGTGTGTTTATATGTGGTATGTGTGTGTGTGTTTGTGTGTGTGCATGTGTATGTGTGTTTGTATATGCATACCACATTTTCTTTATTCACCCATTATCAGGTTCCTGGGATATTGAGAATAGTGCCATAATAAAACTCTTCCATAACATCATTTTTTTTCATAGAAAGTAATCAATTCATTATGACATTTTCATATTGTGTTGGTTTGATTGAAAATTGTCCTCATAGGCCCATAGGGAGTGACACTATTAGGAGGTGTGGCCTTGGTGGAGTAGGTGTGATCTTGTAGTACTAGGTGTGGCCTTGTTGTAGTAGGTGTGGCCTTGTTGTAGTAGGTGTGGCCTTGTGGTAGTAGGTGTGGCCTTGTGGTAGTAGGTGTGGCCCTGTTTGGTGGGGGAGATTTCAGATGCTCACACCAGGCCCAGTGTCACTCTTCCTGCTGCCTGCTGATCTGGATGTAGAACTTTCAGCTGCCTCGCCAGTATGTCTGCCTGCATGCTGCCATGCTTCCTGCCAGGCTGATAATGGACTAAACGTCTGAATTGTAAGTCAGCCCCAATTGAATTTTGCTGTTTGCTGAGTTTGCTGTGATCATGGTTTTTCTTCCTAGCAAAAGAAACTCTAGCTAAGACACATAACTGTGAAGTTATACTCGGTTCAGTTCTTAGGGAGTTAGGGAGAAATCGTAGGTCATGGGATACACGTGAAATGAAAGCAGATTGGAGCTATCTGGGATAAGGAAGAAAGCCCATTAGAAGGGGCAGGGAAGGCAGGAAAAGGTTTAATCCAAGTGAGATTTAACTGATATACACAGCATCAAAATAGATCTCACAGCGTTGGTAGCAATTTGTGTTGAGAAAATGTAATCACTACAATAATAGAAAATAAAATTACTAAATAGCAATATACATTGAGTATTAATATATGAATGGATTTACATCTTGTGGGAGCTAACTTGCTGATACTTGGATATGGGAAGATTCCAGTGACCAATTAACTTTCACTTGGTTCAAACCTTGCAAGAACACCTTGCACTTACCACAGTGCTGAGTGTGGGACGGGAATCATATGCTTAGAGGGGGCTGGACATTTTACTTCAGACAGCGAGGCCAGTGCCTGCCCTCAGATTTATTTCAGGCTTGGGTTCACCTAATCTGAGTGAGGGATTGGGACACCTGCTTGTGCTGGGTGCTTCCCTCTCACACCACAGGGGGTCAAAGTAGAGGCTCTGGTCTGTTTTGGACTTTGATGAAAACATAGTCCCCAGAGAGTTGAGAAAGGCAAACAGGATGAAAGGTTCTCACAGCAACAAAAGTGCAGAAACATCTGGGACAGGAAGGAGGCAGCCCTGGGACCATAAACAGTATGAGTGCCACTGTTTACTGTCCCAACTTCAGAGTGTGCGACTATTGATCACAGGCCAGTGCAAACTTTGGAGTACAGAAGTGTGATCAGCTACGGAACACACACGTCAGAATGCCTGTTTATGTTTCTGATCCAGATGTCCCATGACTTCTAGGCTCTGTTCTGTTGCACCACGTTCTTGTCTTGGTGCCTTGTTTCCATTCTCAGGTGTTCAGAGCCTGTGGCTGTTATTTAACCACACTGGAAAGAGGAGTCTGACACAGAGGGTCAGAGAGGTGAGGGGGAGGGGAACTACTCGGTCAACCCTGACTGAGTGAGCACCTACTCTGTGCACAGTTTTATGTATTTTATCAGCTACCCATTTTTGTATTTGTTTATATATTGTTTCCATCTCATTCCCAGACCCCAGGATGTTAGCTCACCAAGGAAAGGGATCTAGGCCTATTTTATTGACAGCTCAGTCCCAATCTCTAGAGTGTCCCTAGCTGGGTTTGTAATCTAGCAATCTGGAGGATTAAAAAGTCCTGATAAGAAGAGGAGGAGGTCAAGGAGGAAGAGGAAGAGGAGGAGGAGAAGGAGGAAAAGGATGTGGTTTCTCTGTGATTATTGACTATACATAATTGTCATGCAGTGTGTTAATTAACGAATGCATTACGCTAAAATGTAATAGCAATGAGCAGTTGCAGCAACACACACTGCTCTCTGTGAGAAGCAACGTGCACACGTTTTCCTGTTTTCCTGTTCACAGCATCACGAGTAAACACTGGCAGGGGACCACAGCTCAGGGAGTGTATGTAACTCACCAACACGGCTGCACTGGGTATAAACTCAGGTCTTCTGTTTCTCTGTTTTAGTTCAGACAAAAACTTCCTATATTACACTGTGGGTGGGCTACAAAGACCGGTGCAATCGTGATGCTAGTGACTGTGGTGATAGTGACAGTGATGGTGACAGTGGGGATGGTGGCAGTGGTGATGGTGACAGTGGGAATGGTGTCAGTGGTGATGGTGACAGTGGTGATGGTGACAGTGGGAATGGTGTCAGTGGTGATGGTGACAGTGGGGATGGTGATAGTGGGGATGATGGTGACAGTGGGGATGATGGTGACAGTGGTGATGATGACAATGGCAGTGGTGACAATAGGGATGCTGGATGATTGCCAGAAGCCATCAAGGAGAAGCTAAAAATTAGCAAGTAATCTTCCTGAGATGGTTCCGCCATGGACTGTTAAAGTTATTGACAGATTTGCTTCTCAGGCAAGGTCGAGAAGATTACATTTTAGGAAAGATTCCTACTATTAATATGCTTTTCCTGTTATTATGATACATATATATATATATATATATATATATATATATATATATATATAAAACTATGTATTGACCCACCCTTTTGAGCAGATTTCTGCAGAACAAAGATGTACTGTCTTGTAGTGATGCTATATAGACAAATGGATGACTTTTTAAATTATTAATGATGATCATATAAGAATTCCTAAAATTATATTAGTAATTACTAAGCTCTTTTATAATAGGACTGCTATTGTCCTCTCTGATAATCAGAACTGCAATGAGAACTCCACCAGTCTCTTAGTGTCATGAGTTAATTGCTTCTGAAATAGCAAGCTGGCAGCTGCAACTTAGAGCACATTCCAAGAGGTTGTAAAACAATTAACCTAAGATCATACAAAGGGGAACTAAGGATTTACTATAGGTAAATAAAGGATAGAAGGTAAAATATTGACTGGGTTTATCTATGTGAAACTTCACAGTTACAAAAATTATAATTTTTAACTTTCAATGAACCTGTTGAGCTAGTGACCAGTAATGTTTAGCCAGATAATTACTCTTAATGAATATGCATGTAAACACTCTCTGTAGTAAGCTTCTTATTCAACTTATGGTTTGAATTTTTGTGTAAACTTGTAATGAACTTATTACCGTGTGATTATGCATTCTGAAGGATGTATAAGTGGTGAGGAGAGAGAGAGAACTTTTAACAAAGAGAACTCAATAAGAACCTTTAAGAGAGAACTTTTTAGAGAAGAACTTTCGTAGAGAACTTTTAGAGAGAACTTAGAAGTAAAGGCACTGGCAGTAAGGAATTCGGAGCAACCGTATTGTTAGGGTAGAGATAATTTTTTTTTTTTGGAGAGAACTTTCTGATACTTAAAAACTAAAAAAAAATTGAAATATTTTTTAAAAGGAAACATGCCAGGCCTTTAATCCCAGCATTTGGGCAGATATCTATGAGTTTGAGGCCAGCATGGTCTATATAGTGCATTATAGGACAGCCAGGGCTATGTAGAGAGACCCTGTCTCAGAAACAAAATCAAAAAACAAAACAAAACAAAATTAACCAACCAACCAACAAACAAAAACAAAAACAAAAATAAAACTTTCTGGGCATGAAGGCACACACCTTTAACCTCAGCACTCCGGGAAGCAGAGGCTGGTGGATTTCTGAGAGTCCAAGGACATCCAGGGTTATATAGGGAGATTTTGACTCAAAAAATAAGCAAACAAGCAAACAAACAAACAAAAAACCAAAACCAAAAGGAAACAAATTCCTTGGCATATTATGGCTAAAGTAAGACAGGAAAGATTTTACAAGTGACAGATTAATGAACAGAGAGGCATTTATTTTATGTATAGGTGTTCTGCCTGCATGTATGTCTGTGTACCACATATGTACCTTGGTGCCAGAACATAGAAGAAGGGAACATTGGATGCCTGAGACTGGAGTTCCAAGCTATTGAGCTGCCATGTGGATGCTGGGCTGGAGTCTGGAACTTCTGCAGGGGGAATCTTATTTCATATGGATATGTTCATGTGTGCACAGAGGCCTGCATGTCTAAGAAATGGAGGCCTAGTGAAGTAGGTGGGTCTGGGGGCTTATGTGCCTTCTGTGTATGTGTGTGGTGTATGCATGTTCAGAGGTGTATGGATGCATGTATGTAGACATGTGTGTGGAGACCCAAAGTTGACACTGGGCACCTTCCTCAGTTGCTCTCCAGCAAATAAAGATTTCTTTCTTTGAGACAAGGTTTATTATGCAAGTCTGGCTGTCCTACTATTCAATAATGTAGATAAGGCTTGCCTCAAGCTTAAAGAGATCTTCTGCCTCTGCCTTCTGAGTGCTGGGGTTAAAGGTGTGGGCCACCACACCTCAATGTTTACCTTATAAATTGAAGCAAGGCCTCTCTCTGGACCCAAGGTTCACAGATTCCAGCTCTACTGAGTAGCCAGCTTGCTTTGGGGGTTCCCTGTCTCTGCTGGGATTATCACAGCAGCCATACCTGCCAGGCTTTTACATGTGCTCTGGGGACCTGAACTTTCCTAGGAAGTTCTTTATCCACGGAGCCAGACCCCTCATGTACCACTTTAACAAAGAACACTAGTGTGTAAGCCACCTCCTTCTTGTGTAGACTATTTAGATTGAGCTCTTTTTTTTTTTTTTTACCTTGTTGTCATATAAATTAAAAAGGACTAATATTGCTTAAGGACATAGTTGGAGTGACCCCTGCCATTCTCCAGGTCAGAGTTGCTTTAAGGCAGCTGCTGTTAGTCACATTGGCTTCTGTCTGAGTTCCTTTGTCCTCTATGCACCCTCTCAGTTTGGAAGAGCAGGACAGGTTGTGAAATATCTGACATAATAGACCTGCGGTCTGACTTTGGCAGCTGTAGGACTCAGTATGACATTTGACCAAGTCAGGCTAGAGTTGGGTTTACTCACTCAGAACTTTTGTTGTGAGGCAGCGGAATCAGGTGAGCAGCTGAACTGTCCCAGGTCCCACAAGTGTGGCCTGTGACCTGACTGAAACATTTGGTGGTTTGGTTTGGTTTAGTTTGAAGATGCCAGCCATGGGTTCAGCGACAGTGTGGTGTTGTAACTTTGTCTTGTCATTTTTGTTTTTAATGTGAAGGCGGGTTTTCTTTTTCTACTGACTTTCCTTGCATCATCTGAGACTTCCCAGGTTTCAGAATTGGGGATCAGATGACCCCAGCTCCAGCTGTTTAGGTAGAGGTACAAGTTGGAGGCCAGCCTGGACTATGTAGTAGGCATAGTAGGCAGGTAGATCTCTGTGAGTTTGAGGCCAGCATGGTCTACAGAGTGAATTTCAAGATAGCCAGCCCTATACACAGAAAAGCCCTGTCTCAAAAAATCAAAGAAACAAACTAGTTTGTGAACATTATACGTAGTACCACAATATATCAATGTCTATCTACAAGTTTAAAAAACAAGTGTCCTGTGCTGTAGATTTTGTAGATGCTGGAGGTGGGGGCACTCTAGGTAGCTCTGGATTGTGAGCCCCCATCCTGTCAGATTCAGTATGTAGAGATGGACACTGTACTGGACACTTAATGATTAGAAAGTCACAGCTAAGGGACCGAGGGGCTTGTTTCTCAAAACACCTCTCTAGTTCAGGGTCTTTGGCCATAAAAATAATTTCCCAATTTCCTGGGGTCAAACCTGACCTTAGCCCAGCTCTGGGACCTGAACAGGCATTCCCAGCCTTTGTGTGCTACGTACAGAGTTGGAGTGATGAAGTTTTGTGCACATAAGATCACATGGGAGGGGCCCTCAGCCTTGGGGAGACATGGGCAGCCTGTGAGTCCTCAGTAGATACTAAAATCAGTAAATATTGAGGACTCCTTAAATTCTTCCATACCATGTTCAGGGATTAAACCTCAGTTTAAAAGCCTGGGTAAAATAGCTTTGCTTTTTGTTTCTTGATTTGTGGACCAATATTTCTAGAACCCCGTGTGTGTGTGTGTGTGTGTGTGTGTGTGTGTGTGTGTGTGTTCGCGCGCGCACACAAGTAAGTATACACACAGCCATGGTCAGGCAGTTAGTCATTCCTAAACGGTGATCCCCAGAGCTTGTCCTCAGCATCTCCTTGTTAGAAATTCTCTTGGAACTGCCTGGGACACCCTGAATCAGAAATGGGGGGTGGGGGTCGTGGAGATGGGAGGTGGGCATGACGGTTGGTGATGAACTTATCAGTTGAAGCACAATACAACACTTTAGGAAGTATCCAGTGCCAGGATATAGTGAGATGTTCTCCCATAGGTCTTCTGGCAATTGGTTTTTGACCTGCAACCCCCACAAGGCCTGACTGAGCCTTAGATGGTCTGGGATTCTAGCTGAGGAGACATTGCAGTCAAAGGCCAGGCGAGATGGGGGGGGGGAGGGGGAGGAGGGATGCCTTGAAGTCTGAGGGAAGGCGCCTAGCCATGGAGGGAGGTACCAGCCCTCTTCTTTGCAGGGAGGAGGGGTGGGAGGACCTTGACGTGCTCTAGTGCTAGGCACCAATGGCCACCGGCTGCTCTTGTCTGACTGCGGAGTGAACTCCCGGTGGGTTCCTGCTCTGTTCCCGGCTCAAGCCCACCAGCAAGGTCACCCGGTAAGTAGGAACTGCAGCTTCGGCCTCCCACCTTTTAGAACCACTGAGGGGAACAACAACACAGATGAGACCCGGGACTCCAGAGGTTTCGGGGATACTGGATGAAAGGGAAGGGATGTACTTCACTCTGAAGGGTCGATTGCTTGCCTTAATGACATTCTTGTATCGCGGACTCCCTAGACCAGTGACAGCCAGAACGTCTCCGCTGGGCGACAACCCTCCTCCGGAAGAATAATTTCACTGGCTGGAAAACTTTGTTTACACTCTGAGCTCTGAAAGTTGAGAGCTACCCCAGAGGTGGTACAGACGCGCTTCGCAGCCGCGGGGTAGATCAAAGCTATCAGCTAGCCTACGACCTTTAGAAAGTCCCAGTTTCCACTACGGACCTAGCTCTCAGGTGTTCTGGCTGCCGCGCCTCCCCGTCTTGGCCCTCCCCTCGGGATCTAACCCCAGGCCAGCATCCTCCTCCCTTTTGGTCCCGGGCAGCCTCAGCTAAAAGCTGGAGGTTCCAGGCTGAATCCGCTTTCTGCCAGGGTAGGCGAGTCTAGCCGACACTATGCGCTCCTTCTACTGCGGGAGCAGATAAAGTTTCCAGAGGACTCTCCGCCCGCAGGGCGAAACCCAGGGCGGGATCGGATACTGTTATGGAGCCCTCGGGAGAACAGCCACAAAGATCCGAGGCGACCAGCTCTACGTCTTCCGGAGACCCGCAATCCGCGGAGGAGCTGTCGGACCCGGAGGTCCTTTGCGTGGAGAGTGGCACCTCTGAGACCCCAATCCCTGACGCTCAGCTCCAGGACAGTCCCCTGTCGCCGCAGAGAGAGGCAGCGCTCCCGGAACAGGAGGCGCTACAGGAATACCGCCGCTCTCGTGTGCGCTCCTTCTCTTTGCCCGCAGACCCCATCCTGCAGGCGGCCAAGCTCCTGCAGCAGAGGCAGCAGGAGGGGCAGCCCAGCTCAGAGGGTGGCGAGCTGGCTGGGGACTGCTGCTCCAAGTGTAAGAAGCGCGTGCAGTTCGCCGACTCCCTGGGACTGAGCCTGGCTAGCGTGAAGCACTTCAGCGAGGCCGATGAGCCGCAGGTGCCCCTGGCCGTGCTCTCCCGTCTCCACAGCTTCCCGCTGCGCGCCGAGGACCTGCAGCAGTTCAGGGGGCTGCTGGCAGTGGCAACGATGCCTGCGCCCCTCTTGGTACCGTGCGCCCGGCTCCGACCCCACTTCCAGCTCCCGGAGCTGCGCGCTGCGGAGGAGCGTCTGCGGCGACAGCGAGTGTGCCTGGAGAGTGTGCAGTGCTCCCAGCCTCCCCGCGCCGAAGTGACCGGCTCCGGCCGGGTGATCAGCTGCCCCGGACCCAGGGCAGTGGCGGTGCGCTACACTTTCACCGAGTGGCGCACTTTTTTGGACGTGCCGGCCGAGCTGGACCACGAGTCACTGGAGCCTCTGCCTCCAGTGCAGTCGGGGGACTCTGGATCAGGGGCTGAGGAGAATGAGGAGGGGCCGGGCACTGAGCGGTTCTGCTTCTCGCTGTGCCTGCCCCCGGGTCTGCAGCCCAAACAAGGGGAGGATGCTGGCGCGTGGGGAGTCGCTATTCATTTTGCCGTCTGCTACCGCTGCGAAGAGGGGGAATACTGGGACAACAACGAGGGGGCCAACTACACCTTGCGCTATGTGTGCTCCACAGACCCGCTCTGAGTCCGGGAACTTCGGAACTTGGAAAGAGGCTGACCAGCAAGCAAGGGCTCCTTGGGGATCCTTAGCTGAGCGACGCCGATTTGGCATTGACAGAGCTCGGAGCGATAGGAGCAAAATGTTAAACCATGCATTCTCAGCGCAGCATCAGCAAGCTCTGGCAGTGTTCTGATCCTCAGTCTTCTCATCGCTTCCACTGACCTTTCTACTCGCCTCCTAGAATTCCCAGCCTGCATCCAAATAAGGAACACCCTCGTTTCCCAGGGAGAGGCTCTCTCCAAGAAAGGGGCTCTGGAACCCTGAACCTGTGACCTTGGGGATTTATTTCTAACTTGAGACTTGGTCCTTACAGCATGATGAAAACCTGCAGGAAAAAGACAAGGCAGCCCACCTCCACGTGGGAGAGGAAGGCCTTCACACGTGGAATCTTCACAGCCAGGCTTGATTTTCAGAAGGCTAATCCAGTGCGGGTCAGCATGTCCTTTTAACTGGGCTCTGGAAACATCTGCCCAGTTTCAATGCTGTTTTCTTCCGTGATTGCAGACAAATGTCTTTTAAGAAAGTAAAGGCCGCGTGAACATGTGTCCTCTCTGTGTTTACCTTCTGAGGTTTGGGGGAGTCTGCGGCAGTCAGAGGATGCTCAGCTGATGACGTGGCAGTGTGACAATTATGAAACAACAGTATTAACACATTTTCTCTTGACGTGAAATAATCCAAGTTCCCCACACTGGGGAAAAAAATCTTCAAAATGTTTTGTAAAAAGTGTTCTGTCCCTTGCCATAGCAAGATGTTAGACGAATTAAAATGCCACAGGCCTTGGCTGTGAGTTGCAAGAGCCCATCACATCCATACCAAACCCTTTTGTGCAGAGGAGCTGTCCCAGTCTCTGGGCCATTAGCAGTCAGAGACGCTGGGCTCTTGAGGGCTGCACTCCAAGTGCAGGGTTTGGGGGCTGAAAGGTGGCTTCCTCCTCTCAAAGGCACAAGGAGTGAAGAATCAGTGGCATCAAAGTTCACTCAGCAAGCTCTGCTCAGAACCAGACGGGGCAGCCACTCTGCATAGCAGAACCCTAGGTGGACCTGTGTGGGGACCATCTTCATTCACTTCAGATGGCTCTAAAAGTCTAGGTTGGAGTGGGAGGGCTTTCTGGGTAAAAACTTAGCTCCTTCCTTCCCACTCTTTCTGAGCAAGTTATTTTCTAAAAAAATATAAATAAATAAATTAATAAATTAATAAAATAAAAAGAAATAAAGGAACCTATTGTTATTCCAAGTGTCCTATTCTCCAGCATGTGGCTAGCATATATAATTAGTTTGGGGTTAGTGGACTAAATTTAAGGATGGGTGTTTTCATGGTTCTATGGGTCAGCACAATTACCACAGGTCAAACATGACCCAAAGTCTGCTTTCATACAACCTATACAATATTTTCAATGTTTAAAGTTTTTTTTTAATTTTGGAGAATTATCATTTTGTGATATGAAAATTATATGAAAGTCAGATACAGTGGTACACACCTGTAATCCCAGCACTTAGGAGGCCAAAGCAGAATTGTCAACAATTTGAGCCTTGGTAACCTAGAAAGATTATCTTAAACAAAAACCAAGGCTGACTATGTTTTCTCATTCCTGCAATGCCAGGACTCTGGAAGCTTAATTAGAATCATCACAGCTTGTTGGAGGCTAGCAGAATGAGCTCCGGGTTAAAAACAAAAGCAACCCAAACACGAACAGGACCATATGAAATTCAAACTTGACCATCCACAGATATTTACTGGAACGTTCTATGGATGCTCTCCTGAACATGCAGCAGAGAAGTGTAAAGCATTTACTCTCTGACCCTTTAGAAAGCATGTCAACCCTGCTTACTGTTTTAAAAACTGTACGCCAGGAATTATAATTCACAAGACAAATAACCATTTAGTGAGCATTGCCATTGAAAAATAGTAAACGCGGGCTGGGTGTGATGGTGCACCCCTCCAGTTCTAGCACAGGGGAGGATCTCTGTTGTTTTCAGGGAGTTACCATGGTGAAATCCTGTCTCAAAATCAAAACAACAAAACCAAACTGAAACAGAATAGCAAAGATTTTTTGATGTGGGGACAGACTTGTTAGGTTTGCAGATTAACAGTGAGTGAGACCCTGAGCCTATAGGAAATACTTTAATATATTGTATTTATTTACTGTGAGTATGGGGGCTTCGCCTGCATGTGTATCACCTGCGTGCCTAGGGCCCTCGGAAACCAGAAGAGAATGTGCGATCCCCTTGAACCAGAGTTACAGATGGTTGTGAGCTGCCATGTGGATGCGAGAGATCAACCACGGATCCACGGCAAGAGCAGCTAGTGCTCTTAACTGCTGAGCCATCTCACCAACCCTTTTGGAAACATTTTATTTTATAGATAGAAATGAAGTTAAAATACATTTTTATTTGTTTTTTAAATTTTTGGTTTGTTGCTAGAATTTGTGTTTGCAGTTTACTGGTCTGTGTGTGGTGTCAATGACTACCGCAATCTCAGTACTTAGAAGATGAGGAGGGAGGACTGGGAGTTCAAGGCCATCCTTGGCCATGTAGAAACTTCAAGGCCAGTCTGGATTAAATGAGAAATAACATCAAGTGTCATGGTTTGAATATGCTTGGCCCAGGGAGTGGCACTATTAGGAGGTGTGGCCTTGTTGGAATAGGTGTGTCACTGTGGGCATGGGCTTTAAGCCCCTCACCCTAGCTACCTGGAAGTCAGTCTTCCACTAGCAACCTTCAGATGAAGATGTAGAACTCTCAGCTCCTGCACCATGCCTACCTAGATGCTGCCATGTTCCCACCTTGATGATACTGGACTGAACCTCTGAACCTGTAAGCCAGCCCCAATTAAATGTTGTCCTTTATAAGACTTGCCTTGGTCATGGTGTCTGTTCACAGCAGTAAAACCCTAACTAAGACACCAAGCAAAGTCAGTAAGTATCTAAAAGCACGTTGTCAGGGGCCTGGGTGCCATTCGGTGGCAGAGCACTTGCCGGATGTGTCATTTATTTCTCTTTTCTGGGGAAGCTGCTCACAGTGCATCATATTGTGCCCACAATCAGGAAGCAGAAGAAGATGAATCCTCCTCTCAGCTTCCCGGGTCCCTCTTTGCTTGTGTATGTATGTGTGCATGTCCCTGCGTTTTCCCCCTCTGCTTGTGTATGTGTGTGTGCATGTCCTTGCGTTTTCCCCCTCTTTGCTTGTGTATGTGTGTGCGGTGTGTGCACATGTGTGCATGTCTCTGTGCTTGCCCCTTCTTTGCTTGTGTATGAGTGTGTGGTATATGCACATGTGTGCATGTCCCTGTGTTTTCCCCCTCTGCTTGTTTATGTGGTGTATGCACATGTCCCTGTGTTTCCCCCCTCTTTGCTTGTGTATGTGTGTGTGGTGTGTGCACATGTGTGCATGTCTCTGTGTTTGCCCCTTCTTTGCTTGTGTATGTGTGTGTGGTGTGTGCACATGTGTGCATGTCCCTGTGTTTGCGCATGTGTGCAAGCCCGAGGTGCACACTGGACGTCCTCCCCTATTGCTCGCCTCTTTACCCTTTTTTGAGCAATGTCTCACTGAACTTGCGGCTAGACTGGCTGTCCAGTCAGTCCCCAGCATCTTCCTGTTTCCACTGGCCAGTGCTGGGGTGACAGGTGCACCCCGCCACACAGCTTTTCCAGAGCTCAGGGATCAAAAAGCAGGCCCTCACTCCCTGCATAGAGAACACTTTGCCAAGTGTGCCTTCTCCCAGTCCCGCTTTCTTCTCTTTGATTCATCTAGACCCTACCCCATTTATGGTGCTGGCCACGTTCATGGTTTGTCTTCCTCCCCAGTTAAACCTTCCTGGAAACGCTCTCATAGAGCCCCCTAGCGATGTGTTTTCTATGGTGATTCTAAACGTCATCAGGGTGGATGATGATGATTAACCAATGCATCTACATTCAATCCTCGGCACCACAAAACAAAGGGCGAGGAGGAGAGGGAGGAATACGAAGAGGAGGAGGAGGAAGAGGAGGAGGAGGAGGAAGAGGAGGAGGA
>NC_034605.1:39075875-39085411 GCF_900095145.1 Mus pahari
AGGAGGAGGAGGAGGAGGAGGAGGAGGAGGAGGAGGAGTTGATTTTCCAAAAGGAAGGGAACACATCTCTTCAACACAAAATTCCCACAATGAAGCTAGCGCCCTGTGTCAGAATATTCACTTTTATTTGGTAAATAAAGTCATTCTGTTTGAAAATATAATAACTTTAAAAATCTTATCTAGTGCCAGGTGGCAGTGGCACAAGCCTTTAATCCAAGTGATGAGAGGCAGAGGCAGCGGGAGCTCAATGAGATTCAGGGCAGCCTGGAATATAGAAGGAATTCCAGGACAGCCAAAGCTACACATAGAAACCCTGTCCCGAAAAACAAAACAAAACAAAACAAAACAAAAACAAAATCAACCAACCAATCAAAAAAGTCTTATCTAGCTCTAATCATTAAAGGCTATATTCTTCTCCGTGATTTAACTACCCTGTCCTCCATTAAAGAGGGATTCCAGAAGCTTCCTGGGAAGCAAAATTCAGGGAATGTCAGATGGAAAGTGTTTTTCCATCTAAAGAGTTTCTGAAGCAGTGAGAGGAAGCCTGGAAATTTATGTGGAACAAAATGTTCCCCTAGGAAACTTCGTGCTCATGAAGCAAGATGAGCAGCCCATTTGAAGACTTTGGGAGGCCAGGCTCAGGCTCAGACTCAGAGAGTAGCCACTGTACTCTGGGAAGGAGCCCAGGGACCTCTGGGGACTAGGCATGTCTGTCCAGCAGCAGGGAAGGTCATTGTTCAGGAAGCCTCTCAGAGCACCTGGTGTGTGACTGTCTTATTACCCACAAACCTCCACTCAAAAGCCTGTGAATTTTTTCATACGAGAGTGCACACACACATGTGCAGGTTTACACTATGATGTCTTCCCACCTGCTCCACCCTTCTGTAGGATTTTCATTCACCATTTTATGGGTTTCACAAATTTTAGCTCTAGCCACATTGTTTTTGTCTAGTTTATGAGACCAAGATGTTTTCATTTTTCCTGACTTACCCACGCACATCTTTTGAGTACTGTGCCTTGAAAACCACTGGCTCAGCAGACTGGCATCATGTCTATGTCAGGAATGGGAGGCACAACACAAGGGTGGAAGGGCCATGTTCTGCTTTCTGTGGCTTCACGGAACTGAATCAAATGTGTACATGTATTACCCATAGAGGCTAAGATAGGGAGGTGGGTTCCCTAGAACTAGAGTTTCAGAGAGTTGTGAGCCACTATGTGGGTGCTGGGAATTGAACCCAGGTCCTCTGCAAGACCACATAGTTCTCTTAACTGCAGAGCCATTTCTCTAGCCCATGATTTTTTGGGGGTGGGGTGGGGTGGGGGAGTGAGAGATTGGGGTATGTTCTTTCTAAGTAGGCTTGACTGAACTTAAACTCAAAAAGATCTGTCTACCTCTGCTTCTCAAGTTCTGGGATTAAAGGCACGTGTCTCAGATATTTATCATTCATTCATTCATTCATTCATTCATTCATTCATTCAAAGACAAGGTTTTACTATGCCTTGCTATGTAGCTCTGGCTGGAACTCACTCTGTAGAACTTGGACTCAGAAATCTGCCTACCCATGCCTCTGCCTATGCTAGGATTAAGGCCGTGTGCCACCACATCCAGTTGGGTAGTCCTTTATTTGTATAAAGTTGCAAGGAAATGTAAGGCTATGCCTGAAATATTTTAATCTGCAAGACTCTTAATTGCATTTGAAGCTCAGTGGAAGGATACATTAGCAAGTGTTGGTCAGATCACTACCTTTGCAACCTTTGACAGAATAGTCCTTGATCACGTGTCTTGAGCATCTTGCATAACAGATGCACATAAATACATTAACTCTTTAAAATCAAAACATAAAGAGTTGATTATATTGACAGTGATCTTTGACAGGTGAAGTCACATGGGTCCCCTATGTAGTATTTACAAAGTTTTAGAGAAATGTTTTAACAACACATAAGGCATTTAAGAGACAAAGCGAATAAAGTAACCTTTCAGATAACGGGCAGTTTCTGAGAAAGGTTACCATTGCGGAAGAGGATACAGATCTTTCTTAGAAGCTGTTTCTGGAAGCCCAGATTCCCTAGGGAGACGCAGGCAGATGCCAGGTAACTCATGTGGGCCACACTGCTCAGTCAAGACCACCCAATACGTGCAAATCTAGATCTATTTGTGTTGGTAATTCATGTGATCTAATTTCAAGAAAGTAAGACACAGGCTTTGCTGTAGGCACAGTGGTAGCAGTAATCCCCCTAGGCAAGGACCAGTCAAATTCATCACTGGGTGTTCTTCCTCCTGTTCTCTCTGCAGGGTCTTTTGACTTGAAACTGAGCCCCTGAACAAAAGCACAAGACCCATCCAGCTCCTTACGTGGGCATCAAGCTGAGAAGCAAGTTTCATCGACAGCTCCCTGAAGTACTAATAAAGCTACAAAGCACTGCAAAGATTGAAAAAGGAAGATCTTACTGTTTTCAGGGGGAGGTGAGCCACTGCCCATATAGACTCTACATAAACTTTCAGAGAGGAGTAGGGAGAGAGGTTTGCTTGGTCATCGAGTACAGTCTCCACAACCAAGTCCATTTTATAACAACCGGCAAACGCTAGATTAGCAGCCAGGCATGTGGATACAGGATGCATGGAGGGCTTCCATTGGCTGGCTCTGTTTTTTTTTTTTTTTTAAATTATATATATATATATGCATTGGTATGTCTGTGTGAAGGTGTCAGATCCCCTGGAACTGGAGTTATAGGTAGTTGTAAGCTGCTATGTGGGTGCTAGGAATTGAACCTGGGTCCTCTGTAAGATCAGCTAGTGCTCCTTAACCACTGGGCCATCGCTCCAGCCCCCCCCCCCTTTTAAATACTGTGTACCTGAATGAGATTTGCCAGCTTTATCATGCAACCTTACCAGATGTGCTCATTACAATGACCCTGCTGTTCCATGTTACTTCTGACCTGTACTTTGGTGGCTGGTATAGGCAGACGTTCACAAATGTCCCTCAAACAGAACTAATGCTTGTCTCATCAGAATTGGGCTTGATTGGTGTTCATCAGAAGAGCCCTTGCCCAGGACCACAGCATTCATCACCAGTGCTGGGTATTTGTGGGTAGGGTCATCTGGGTTCAGGTGAGATTTCTCAAGGACCTTTTTGTCTGTGAGTTTAAGTCCCCCCAAAGAGAGCTCCCAAATTCAGAGCACATCATCTTGAGTATAAGACAGTCCCCCTTCTGCTTTTGAGGGCATCTCTTCGTTGGCTTTTGCTATTTTTATAGCCTGGCTCCAATACCTAAGATGTCCTTTTCTACAGAACATAATAGCAGTTGCTATGAAGTACAATGGTCCCTTGGTATCTGCAGGGGACTGATTCTAAGAGCTCCTATGGAGTTCAGAATCTGCCATGCTCATTTCTTACATGAGAAAGGGTTGTATTTATATAGTCTCCTCTGGGGTTCAGATCACTTTTTATACCATCCACTCCACTGTAAGTGGGTACAAGTAATTGTTATATTGCATTGCTAGCAACAGCAGCAGTAAAAAGCTTGTACCTGTTTGGTACTGATGTGTTTCCAAATGTTTTTGTTTTGTGGTTAGTTGAATCCATGGATGTGCAACCTTGTGCTACAGAGGGCAGATTGTACTTAACAACAAAAAAGCAGCCCATTTAGTCACAAAAATGTGATTTTGAATTTTCTTAATGTTTTACTCTGTGCTCCTCAATGCCAGGAGGAGAACATGTGGCTTAGTCTTTCACATCCTGCTTGGCAAGTGTTTTTTGTCTCCATAGAAGTGAACTTCTGGTGGCGTTTCTCATTGGCCAGCTGTGGACACAGTGACATCTGGCACTTTCAGAGCAGAGCAGTCTTGGAATGTTGAGGCAGACTGGTCCAATGGTACAGCTTCTCCATCACATTGCCTGGCCCAAGCTCTACAGTTGGGGTGATCAGGCAGGCAGATGGCAGCATCATACAAACACAGTTAAATGCCACTTCCTCTGAAGTCCCCTGTTGTGGAAATTATTCAATCCTGACCTGGGGTTTCTACCTCTTCTTTAATCATTTAGTTCCCAGATTAACACACACACACACACACACACACACACACACACACACACACACACACACACCCTTTATGTTTACAACAAACTTTAAACACTACAAAAGCTAGGCAGCTGCCTACCTTCTCTACCGTTAGACTCTACTTTCTTATGGATAACCCTGAGTTATTACTTCCTATGTTTCATCTGGATGCTCTTAACCCCTATTGGCTAGACCTCAGGGCTGCTTTCTCTTGACTCCTAAACCGTGGCAGCTTCTCATCCCTCTTCCTCCTCTCTTCCCCTCCTGGTTCACCTCCAACCCCCCAGCCCAGGAAACCTAAATCCCACCTCTGTATGTCTTTCCTGGCCAACTATTGGCTGCTGGTAGCTTTATTTACCAATCAGAAGTAACTTGGGGTCATGGTGTATGCGCGCGCATGTACTGTGGATTCTCTCATCTCTGAGACAACCAGGTCTTGGGGCCCACACTTAGCATTATAATGGATAGCAAAAGACCAAACCTCAACAGTCCTCTGCATTTGGGCAACGCCCACTATGAGGCTCTGCTCAGCGAACTCCTGTTTGTGGGCTTTCATCTCAAGTCTCCTTTGTTTTGTGCGGATTCCAAATACAGTTAATTCCATCTAAGTGACAAGAATTAGCTCTGCTTTATCAAGCTCCGGGCATGTCCAAACCCATTTATGAGGTTTAATTAACACGAAGGCAGCCAGCTGTCAACAGTTTGCAGAACAAGCCAAATTTAACTCCATGGCTGTGGGAGCGATCCTGTGGGGAGTCTCCCAGGGAGCTGCCTTTCTGCTCACAACATGACACTTTCAGGGGGAATACTTAGGTTGCACGTAACAGGTGCTTAAGAATAACTTTAAATTGGGAGCGCTGTTCACAGCTGATGTAGCATGGCGAGTGACCATGTATTCTACTGACGCTCAGTGTAAACAGCAGCAAGGGCCATCTCCACCAGGGCTGGGTGACACTGCTCGGAGAGTCAGCTCCAAGGGAAGAACACACGTCCAATATGATGTCTTGCCTTTCACTCAGGTCACGTGTTTCTGGACTCCCTCAGCTTCCAGGAATGGATCCAGTGGTGTGAGATTCAGGATTTCCAATGATCATTTTGAGACTAAGAGTTGCACTGCTGAATGAATGAGAACAAAGCATGCCACACAGTTGTTAGAGTTCCCAGATGGAACCTGTGGTGCCTTGAGTAAAAAATGACCCCCCACAGGCTCGTGTATTTGAGTGCCTGGTATTCAGGCAGTGACACTATTTGAGAGGGAGTGGGTGTGGCCTTGTTGGTGGAAGTGTGTCACTGGGGGTGGGCTTTTGGGTTCAAAAGCCCACGCCAGTACCAGCATCTCGTTCTTCTGCTGGTGCCTATGGATCCAGATGTAGAGCTTTCAATTAATTCTCCAGCACCATGTCGGCCTGTGTGCTGCTATGCTCCCCACCATGGGAACAAGGAACTAAGCCTCTGAGCTGTAAGCTAGCTCCAATGGAATGCTTTCCTTTATAGGAGTTGCTATGGTCATGGTGACTCTTCACAGCAATACAATATGGGTTAAGACAAAACTATGTTGCACACTAGTTTTAAAAAATTAAGAAATCTGAACTGCAAAATAAAAGGCTGTGCACATGATGACAGAGTCTACACTGTACAGATGCCAGGGCGAACACCTGTGACAGGCTCTATGTAGTGTCCGCTACCTTAGAGCTTGTATGTAGTCTTAAGCTCACAGCACTCCTGCTTCAGCCTTCAAGTGCCATGGATCACAGATGTGCAGCACCCACCTGGCTCACTCCTACTTTCTGTGTGTGTGCTGTATGCATGTGTGTATGTTCATGTGGGCACATATACATATGCGTGGACGCATGTGGAGGCCAGAAGCTGATGCCACCTAAGTTTGGGTGCAAGGTCTCTTATTGGAGCTGGAATTGAACAAATTGGTTAGATGGGCTATCCAGTGAGCCTTTAGGATTCATCTGTCTGCTTCTCTGCCACCAGGCTTCGCTTGGTGGTCTGCCCAGTTTAGCTGGGTGCTGGGACTCTGAACTCAGGCTTGTGTGGAGGTACTTTACTGTGCATGGACTCATCTGCCTAGCCCCACAGCCATGAAATTTTAGGTAGGGTAACAGACTGCTTGGACTTAATTCACATGAATGCCACAGGAATTCATGATACTCTGCCTTAGCCGCTGTAGCACCCGCACTGCATACATGCATGGTCCAGCTTTGATGTGAATCCAGTCTACTCAGCACCAAGAAGAAATTCTTCCTGTGAGATAGGTCCCTGGAACCTCCCAGAAGTTAATGAAGATGTTATGTGGTATGTACCCTGTGTTTGGAAGGAATGGACTTTATACAACATATGGCATCTTTAATACCTGGGAAAAGCTCAAAGGTAGTAGCCAGGGCTGACTGAGACTGATCATCAGAGAAGCATATTTTATTTATTTTTATTAATTTTTAAATTAAGGTTTAATTATTTTTTATGTGCATGAATGTTTTGCCTGTATGTATGTATGTGCACTATGTGCACACCTGGTACTGTGGCAGCCTTCAGAGGGCATCAGATGCCTGCAAGTTGGATTACAGATGGTTGGGAGCCCCTGGAATACTGGGAAATCAAACCCGAGTCCTCTACAAGAGCAAAACGTACTTTTTAAATTTTGAAATGTACTCGTAAGTGCTGAGCCATCTCTCTAACCTTGAGAGCTGTGTTCTGAACATTCCATCTTTGGGTCTTCTCTCCCTGTTGACTCTAAGGTGTTAAACAGCATAGGTAACATGCGTTCACGAAACATTTCCAGTGCCCCTGGTGTCACATTACATATGACACATTTCAGTGCATAGTCTTCCTTGGGGATTGCCAGAACTGAGATTCCAGTGTGCATGGGATGTGGAGGGGCTTGGGAACCTGCATTTGTAGGTTTGAGTGGCTGGGTGTACCTTAGCCTCCTCATCTTCATCCATGTCCTCATTATCTGTGTCTGAACTGGTGCTTACTCTTGCAATCTTCAGTTGACGGTGGGACCCTCCTTTTGAGTTCCCACTTCTACCATTCCTGCCGTGTCAGAAAATAAATGCACATTCATTGTAATGGATTTATTTGGTACAAAAGGATAGAGAGATGTTTACTGCTAAGGACCAAGACACAGAGTCTGCAATACAAAGCTCTATACAAATGTGGGTGATCTTTAAGATGGGGTGGGATGGCGAGGAGACACAATAACATATAGCATTATTCTGAGTGACCTCCAGCTCTTCATTCTTACACCCGAAATGAGGATACACAGCCATTTCTTCACATAACAGCTGTGACAGAATGCAAATGTGACTCAGTTTATGAGCTCTTACAAGGCAGGCAGAGCAAGTGGCTATTTCACCCAGTACTGGGAGGTTCCACCATATAGAATGGATGCTGAAGGTGGTCAGTTCTGCTGCGGAGGCTGTTTCCTAGTGCTGGGTTCCTATGTCCTGGGCTTCTCTTGATTCTCAATGATAAGCTTGTCAGTTGAGTATAGTTGGCCAATATGGACCTGAAGGCAAAGAAAAGACACTGGTTAAGAACTGTTGGACTCTGTCAGCTATTTGGATTGAAAAAGAGCCTTGCTATGTAATTCAGGCTAGCCTTGATTGGGCCATCCTTCTGACAGCCTCCCAGTCGCTGGGATTATAGATGTGTGGACCAGCCTGTTTTCATTTCTTACAAGAATTTGTAGGTGCCTGTCATGGCAGGCTGATGCCTCTGGAAACTGCACAGGGTAAAGTTCATTCCCATGTGCCTTTGCTAGTCGTATTTTCCACCCCCTAGTCTCCTCGATGTGGAAGGTTAGTGAGACCCCACCCCCCACCCCGTTTCTCTCAAATGTCACCATGGCCAGTTTTGGTATTTGGAGATGGTAAGGCTATCTACCTAACTCACTGGCTGTCAGCTGCAGGCAGAGTCATTCATGTGCAGAGCTTTCCAGCCCATGAGAATTCCCTCCCCTACAGACAGCAGCCTGTGCTGGGTCTAAGCTGGGGTTGGGAGTCTTTCCTGCTTCTTCCGTTGTATCCTTTTAAACTAAGTGTCTCTGTTGGTATCTCAGCTCCCACTACCTCAGATGCTGCAGCAGCAATGTAGGGCTGTCCCTTTTCTAAAACAAAGAGTAGTTGTCATGGTTTCTCACTCATGGCACTTCCTAGGCGATACTTTAAGGAACAAACAGAACTGGGGAAGAAAGTGCTGAGCATTAGGATGTCTGTCTGGCTCTCAGCACTTGGACACTCTCTATGGACCATCTGGGGCGAGAAATTGCTCTTTACAAAGGCAAATGAGAGCACACTCCCAAAGGCCAGGGCTGCCACCCAGAGTAGTCATGTGTCAGAACCCAGATTCTCTCAGGGTCCCCCTGCAACTGCCATCCCTAAGGTTTCTCTTTGAAGCTCTGAAACTTGCTTTGTTAATCATGTTAGTCACAACATGAGAGATTCTCTGCCCCCAGTGCTGGAACTGAAGGCATGTACTACAATGAGGGGTCTTCTCAAGGGTTCTTTTCCTTCCTTAGTGCCTCAGTTTAAAGAGAGGGCAAGGGTGTATGCCCTTAGCAAGGAACACAGTCAGTGTGGGTCACCCCAGTGAGGGCAGCTGCAGTGGCCTCCCGACTTCCCTGGCTCCCATGCATTTGCCTTGCATGGAGTCTGCACTTGAGCAGGCAGGCTCAGGGCAGGCACCCCAGTTGCTAGCAAAGGTGGGAAGGCGCTCTCTAGAATAATTCTGGACAAAATCACAGTGATGAACTTGCTTCTGTGTCTGTGGTCTTGTGTTCTCATTGGCACACGGAATGCCAGGCAGGTAGGACCCGGCAAGCTGCATTTCTCAGAGGCAGAACTGAACACTGATAAATATGGCTGGATCCTTCATTAGGTCTATGATTAGCTGGGTGGGAAGACCTTTTGTGTTCATTCATTCATTTATTCTCTGGATTTCTAAGGAATCATATCATAATACTAGTGAGTGACTTCTTTGGGATTTTCAACGTGACAGCCTTAAGTTGCTGCTGATGGATTGAGCCACATGCCTTAAGAGAAAGACCAGCGCTTTTCTTAACCCTAAATACCTGTAATATATATTAGTAAAGAGCAGAATGTATATATTAATACATTTATAAAATATTTTAGTAAATTGCTTGGTGCTGTTTAACTCATTGAGAAGCTGGCTCTGGAGGCTGAGTTGCCCCCTGTCCCATTTCAGACCTAAGCATGTTTATTTCAGCATGTCTCCAAAGAGCCCTTGTCTACCCATCCCTATGTGAAACATAAAGGAGAACAGAAACCAGCCCAAGCATGAAGACGCCGTGTCCTTGAGACTAGGAGAGCAGCTTGCTGGAATAAGAACCTCATGTCCTTGGACACAGCTGGGAGGGAAATCATTCCCAGGCGCCTTCCTGAAGTGAGACTCTGCTGCTGCTTACCCATGACGTCACAGCGAGACTCTGCTGCTGTTTACCCATGACG
>NC_034605.1:39086660-39096355 GCF_900095145.1 Mus pahari
ATGACGACACAGCGAGACTCTGCTGCTGTTTACCCATGACGAACATGAACTGTCTGTGGTGGATGACCAATTAGAAGACTCATTCACAAGTAGACATTATCCTGGGACCTTCTTCTCCAGCACACACTCTGGCTGGCTGTTCTGGTTCTAGGAGCTTGCCCAGTAGGTTTCTGAATGTTCTGTCTGATCTCATGTCCTCCTGTCTTTTTACTGTTTTAGTTTTTATTCCTGCTTGCTGTATACTTAATAAATTTATTCCTTTAAAACCGAAGGCATGGCTAGTATGGATCTTTCTCATCTGAAACAGACCCATGGGCTCTGAAAACACTATCAAAGTGTTTTCAGAAAAGTTAAAACACAAATAGTTTTTTATACAAAGTAACCAAATCACTATTTGGAAATATCTACATAACTGATCTAGGTGACATATATGTGTCTTTATTTAACAGTTGAAATAGGTCAACTAGGTCGGAGTGTGTTTTATATTTGGTCTATTTTGGAGCATTAACAGGAGGTTTTGTTTTCTGTTTTATTTTATTTTTTTGTTGTTGTTGTCGTCATGTTTCTGTTTTGTGAGATAGATTCTCTCTATATAACCATAGCTCTGGCTGTCCTGGTACTCACTAGGTAGAACAGGCTGGTCTTGAACTTAGAGAGATTCACCTGCCTGAGTGTTGGAATTAAAGGTACCACCACACCCAGTTTTACAGGTGCCCTTCTTGGCAGCTTTGACAGATAAATGTCCTATGAGTGATGGGCAGAGCTCTCCATCCTCCTCTCAAGGCTCCTATGAGATGGGATTATATAAGAGCTCTGTAACAGAGCTGTTCTACGGCAGGTGAGACTGCTGGGGGTCACTCAGAGACTACTGTCTTGTGAGGAGCAGAGACTGAGGACTGAGAAGAAATTCAGATGGCAGACAGTTTGATCTGCTAGGTGCCCTTTTATACTCAGCTTCTGTAGAGAATGTACTGTCATCTGCAGATCCATTGTGGATGCCTCTGGTAAAGTTTTGTGATCTCAGAATGGCCTTGGTTTGTGTTGATGGGGTGCTGGGCCACAGTCCCATACCTACCTGAAAGAATGTTCTCCTTGTCTTCCCTTTGGTCCCAGCATCTTTTTCTGCTAAATGACAGGCCTGAGCACTTCTAGGTGGTCTTTACAGTTCTCTGAGCCAGTATGTTTCTGTAGTGTGAGGTCACTGAACTAGTGGGTCACCTCTGTAGTGTGAGGTTTCTGAACTGCTGGGGTACCTGTGTGATGTGAGGTCCCTGAGCAGCTGGTAAGAATCTGGCCAGGGAGCAGATATCAGAGACATGAGGAAGGACAAATGTCGAGAATCATAGCTCCATTCATGCATGCCTTCACTTCTCTTCACTTGGTATGCTGGCTATTTTTATGTTGCCTTGACACAAGCTAGAGTTATCTGAAAGGAGGAAACTTCAACTGAGAAAAATGTCTCCATAAGAGTGGTGCCATCCCTGGGCCAGTGGGTCTGAGTTCTGTAAGAAAGCAGTGTGAGCAAGCCAGTAAGCAGCACCCCTCCATAGCCTCTGCATCAGCTCCTGGATCCAGGCTTCTGTTCTGTTTGATTGACTTCATGGAGCTGCCCTGCTAGCCCAGGGCGCCCTCCTTTGATTGCGTTATGGTACAGATTTTGGAGTGATTTAAGGGGGGGAGTATTCTGGGATTGGACTCAGGGCCTTAGACATTATAAGCAAGCACCCTGCCATTGGGCTAATACATTCCTAGCTCCTGCCCCATTTGTTAATTTATATATAGGTTTAAATGTGCAGGGGATTTAACTGACTTATACAGTGTTTTGCAGCATGCAAAGCCTTTTATTCAACCCTTAGAACTTTATAAACCAGGTGCACGCCTGTTTATCAAGCACCTGGGAAGCAGAGGCAGGAAGATCAATGTTGAAAGTCATCTTTGGTGCATATTGATTTCAGGTCCAGCCTGGGTTACACGAAACCCTGTCTCAAAGACAAAACCAAAACCAACTAAACACACACACACACACACACACACACCCCAACATATTTAAATTTGGAATTGTAACTTGCTCATTCTATTTAACTTCATGTTATGATCATTTACCACTATCTGATCTAATATCTCTTTCAAGAAAGACTTTTAAAAATTGTGTGTGTGTGTGTATGTGTGTGTGTGTGTGTGTGTGTGTGTATGGTTATGTGCATATGAGTGCAGATGCCCACGGGGGCAAGAGGTGTCAGACTTCTCTGGAATGGAGTTACAGATGGTTGTGAGTTATACAAGGTGGGCTCTTGGTTCTCTATAAGAGCAGAAAGCACTCTCACTTGCTGGACCATCTCTCCCGCCCCTGAATGAATATCTTTAATATCGGTATAGTACTTCACTAGAAAAATGCTTTGTAATGTGTTTAGTTGTTTCCCATTATGAACACATAGCCTCCTTTCGGTAAATGCTGGTTAATATGTCTTTTTGTGTGTGTGCCTGATATTTTTGTTAATGAAAGTTTCTAGAAGCAGAATTACTGGGAATAGGTATGACATTCTTAGGACTCCCTGGGGAGCTTCCAAATTGCTTTCAAAGAGGTTTGCTTGTTTTTCCAACTTATGCTCCCTCTGGTGGCCTGCCTGAAGGCTTTGTGTGATATAAACGTCTGACAAATGTGTCCTGCCCCCACATAACAGGGTATGTGGACTTGGGTGTGTAGAGCAGGAACAAAGGCATTTCCTGCTGCATTCCTAATGAACCCCCACCCCTGATCCCCTATGACAGTGAGTCTAAAGCAAGCTTCCCAAACCCCAGTCACCTAGGGCTGGGAAATGGACAGAGGTCAAAAGCACCCAACTTACAATACACTTTGACCCAAGTATCAGTTAGGGTTTTTAAAAAAGTTTTTTTCATTGTTTTTTTCTAGACAGGGTCTTTCTATGAAGTCTTGCTGTCTTAGACTCAACCTATGGACTAGGCTGGCCTTGAACTCATAGAGATCTTCAGTCTGTCTTTGCCTCCCAAGTACTGGGATGAAAGGTGTGTGCAACCACCTCCTAGCCATCAGTTTTAGGTGTTTAAAGTCCATTTAAATTTTCAGTGCTGGGATAGAATCCAGGGCTACATGCATGTTATATTAGACATACTCCCAACTCTTAAATAAATCTGTCCAGTTGTGTAATTCTATGGCTTGGGGTGGGTTCATGCAATCAGATCTTGATAATGTGAGCAGTGCTAAGTAAACGTAAGGGCGAATGAGATCTGTCTGTCTAGGATCTTGTATGTCCTACATCCCCTAGCTGCCACTGCCTGTCTTTGACTGTCTCACATACTGTAGTAAGGTTGAGGGTCTCTGACTTCTGTGCCTCTCTGCCTAGTTTACTATTAATAGAAGCCCCCTTGATGTTCACTAAAGAAAAGCCTGTCTACCCTCTAGCCCAGAGGTTGAGGCATCTCTGGTCTCCTCTGTAGATGGGGATCTCTTCTTAAGAGAGCACGGCAGAGATGCAACACTCACATGATGTTCACATGTACGTACTGACTTTAAATGCGCCAGTTTTGGTGACTGATGGAAGGAGGGGTAGGAAGGCATGGAATTTCTGAATTGTGTTGCTCTCACAGCAACACAGGACAGCTCAGGTAAGGACAGGCAAGTGGGCAGTGTCCAGGAAGTATGGTCACCTACCACATCATGATGTTCTAGTCAAGGGCACATGTCCTAGGTGATGATGGACCTATAAGATCATATTGCCTGTGGTGCTGTAGCCATATTAGTTTGTGTGAAGAGCCTATGATAATTCCACAGCAATAACATGGACTAATAACAAGTTCCCCAGGACATACCTTTCCCATCATCAGTGATGCATGACTTTACTTAGTGACTGAAAGTGATGGTGTCTTGCAACCTGTGGCAGTAAGGTTCTATCTATGCTGGCTACTGTGAAACCCAGATCTGCTATGATTAATTAAGTGTATAATTACAGACCCAATGAAAGCAGGCTGACAAAACCAGCAATAGGACAACCACTTCCTGCAACAAGAATGTGCACTGACTGATAAACAGAACTGAACAGTATAATGTTGGCTGAGCACAGAGTTTTAGGCCATAATCCAGGGGTACAGGGATTAACCCAGAGCAATTACAGAAGAGGTTAAGGGAAACACTGAATTTTCACAGGGAGGTAACGCCAAACAGCTATCTCAATGTGTGCTATGGAGCAGAGCCCACAAATGTACATCTAACTGTCCTGTTGCATTTTTGTGCCTGTACAAGGCGTCAGCACATACAGGAGGTTGGGGGGACTCAGGCTGCAACACTGATGACACAGCATGCTGCCCCTAGGCTGCAGGTTAGAGGGTCACATCAAAGGAACTAAGGATATAGCTCTCTCTGGTGAGGCTATGCCAGTCCCTGGCAAATACAGAAGTGGATGCTCACAGTCATCTATTGGATGGAACACAGGGCCCCTAAAGAAGGAGCTAGAGAAAGTACCCAAGGAGCTAAAGGGGTTGGCAACTCTATAGGAGGAACAACAGTATGAACTAACCAGTACCCCACAGAACTGTGTCTCTAGTTGCATATGTAGCAGAGGATGGCCTAGTCGGCCATCAATGGGAGGAGAGGCCCTTGGTCTTTCGAAGATCATATGCCCCAGTACAGGGGAATGCCAGGGTCAGGAAGTGGGAGTGGGTGGGTTGGGGAACAGGGCGGGAGGAGGGTATAGGAGATACATTTTTATTAGATATTTTCTTCATTTACATTTCAAATGCTATCAGGAAAGTATAGCATTTGAAATGTAAATGAAGAAAATATCTAATAAAAATGTATCTAAAAAAATTGAGAAAAAGAAGGAACTAAGGAAGTGCAATTAGCAACTTCGATTTACAGCCCCCTCAGAGCCCACAACTGACTTCCACAGCCAGACAATCACTGTGTATAAGCTGGCCATTAAAATGGATCATACTTTTCTTCTATAAACTTTCAGAATTGGCATTTGAGTCTATTAGAAAAAGACAGATTATTCAACTGCAAATGAGATCCAAGAAAACGGAATGATCATAGTCCGTGAGGTCTTCCCTGCTAACCCTTCCGAAGTGGAGTCACCCTTCAATGAACCTGTGACTCAGGGGAGGAGAGCCGGGCTCAACAGCCAGAAGTGGGGTAGAAAGACCTGCCAGTGGGATGGATCTGTCCTGCCAGGAATCCTAAACCTGCCCCTGCTACTTCCTGCTTGTTTCACAGAGCAGCAGGGAACCAACTAGACAACAGGTATGGGGAGCACTCAACAACTGTTCTAGCTACGCCCAGACTCCAAATGTAGGGAGGCACATGGCTTATGTGCATGGGTCAGCTCAGTCACCATGTGTAACAATTTTAGCCATCTTTGAAGGCCCTTCTCTTTCTACCTGCAGGAGCATATGGATCTGTAATGATTAAAGTGACATGTCAATGATATGGATCATAAGGCCATGTGCCTTTTTTTTTTTTTTAAATTGAACTTGAGAAATGACTGCTGGGTTGGTTCTTATCTTCTCTAGAGCTGTGGTTTCCTGCCCAGGAGAGCCCTTGTACTCTTAACTGGTCTGACAGCTTGGTGAGAAGGGAATGCATAGACACTGAAAGTGAGCTGAGAGATGTGGGTTTCTGGCTGTGCTGGCAAAAATCCATGGTAGACTGTTGCTGCTCCCTTCCTAAAGGTTACTAAAGCTGGCCACAGCAAATGGCAAATGTGCCTCAAAGGCGTGTGATGATGCCATTACTCTCCATCGTGAGGGCAGTGACAGGGGCATCTAAGAAGCATTTGCTATATGCCAGGCACTGCTCTAAGTGCTCCGGAGTATCTCATGTAAGAGACATGTAAGACACCACAGTGATTCACACTGAATACATGATAAAAGCCAGTGCAGTACCAACTGTTACTGTAACTAAAACCACACCAAAATAGCCTTAATCAGAACAGTGTGGTGTTGATGAGATGGTTCTGACCGGAGTTCACTCCTCTGGACTTACAGGGTGGAAGGGAACAACTGATCTTGCATGTTGTCCTATGATATTTACATGCATGCTTGTAACATGCAATTGTGTGCTAGACATATGCACACATAAATGTAATAATATCTAAAAATTAGAAAGAAATATGCATGATCTTCAGGAATAAACTAGAAATCTTAAAATCTAGGGTGGCTGTGGTGATGCAAGTTTGTAATTCCTGCACCCAGGAGGCAGTTTGTCAGACTGGCATACAGTGTTTTCAGGCCAACACTCTATGTAGTGAGACTGTCTTAGAACACCAAAGTAACAAAATTATCCTTCTGCCTAAGCTTAGACATTTAGACTGCCCCCCTCCCTTGCAAGGTTTCACATTATAGCTCCAGACTAACCTACAACTTGCCATGTAGCCCCAGCTGAGCCTCAATCTCCAGGAAATCCTGCGTTAGCCTTCTAAATGCTTGGATTACAAGTGTGAGCAATTGTGCTCAGCTTCTAAAACAGATTTTTACCAGCCATCTCATGGAAAGTCATGATTTATTGAGCTAATAAGGAAGAAGAGCATGAGGCTGCATGTAGAGTATATGCTTACAACCCCAGCCTCAAGTTGAGGTAGGAGGACTGAATTGAAGCTAGGCTGGGCTCCACAGGAAGACTTGATACAGGGACAAGACAAAACAGTCCCAGACAGACAAACCACCAAAAGACAATGATGTCAAAACAGAGAACAATGCGAAAACAAAACTCTTAAATTATTTTTGGGATACAACCAAAATAGCAGGGCATTCGCCAGAGGTGAGAGGTCAAGTCAGCAGAGCCTTTCACACTGGACCCTGGCATCAATTAGCTGGCAGTCTTATCTTGGGGACTTGGGACTAGACTTGAAGGGGTTATTAAGATCATTTCTCTGAAGTATCCCATAGATCCTTAAGTACATAGCATATATTGCTCTATATTTCTGCTTATTTTAATCTAAAACTGCTTTTCCCAAGGTGATCACGAATTTCTGGGAAGATACACTCAATTTATCTTGTGCTTCCAAACATTCAGAAGCAGATTTTAAAGCTTTTTCACTCTCTCAACATGGCTACACTTAACAGGGGATTTGGAAGGTAATAAATACAACAAAACTTCAGCTACCAATGAATGAATCTCCCATGGAATCCCAGCTTGAGGCCTCTTTTCAGAGGGCAAGTGCCCAGCTGCGCACTCTCCCTGGCCTGTACTGCACAGGGCAAGCCCAGCATCAGGGCCTCTGGCTTATGCCAAAGCTGGACAGCTTGTCCAACTGCAACCCACCCAGCCACTTTCTGTGACAGCACGGCAGCCTTGTCACCACTGCCCACTCTCTGTAAGCCCTGAGTTAGAGACACTGGGGCCTTCCTAATGAGGCAGAGGTGGTGATGTAATGCTTGTCCCTGTGTAGTAAGTGCTCCTGGCAAGAGTAAAGAAGAGCACTGGGTGGAGCTCACTAGCAGAGCAATCGCTTGGCAATTTTCAGGTATAATTATCAGCAAGAAAAAAAAGGAAAAGAAAAAAATAACAAATATATTCCCCTTCTTACATCCCACACCACGGCTAGCAATTACTGTTGTTATCCTTGCTCGTCGGATCAGAGAAAGCAGATACAAGTGTGCATGCCCTCACTAACATACTCCTGTATTCCCGTGCAATGGCTGCTCATGCAGGGCTAGTAACACTCAGTGACCTTTCCCTCAGGTGCTCTGGTTTGGACAAGGGATGGCACGGCACTATAACTCTCACCTGCTGTCACCAGCTTTCTGAGTCATTTTATCTGTTTGCCTGCATGTCTGAAGTAAGCCCACTATGTGAGGCCTTTCTTTGTGTTCCAGGGGGAAATACAACTATTTTAAGGGATCTCACAGAATTGTGGCCTCTAAGGAGCCTGGAGTCACAGTCAGAGGCTCCCCGTTTCAGCACGCTTTTGTTCTTGCTACAGGGACAGGTCTGTTTTGAATGGATGCATGTGTGGGTGCAGAGGCTCCCGACAAGTCCACATCCATAATAAGGGGGGAGAGGTTAGCTTTTCCAGGTAGTCACTGCCTGGGCAATACTAGAATTGCTCATTAGGGAAGCCATGGCATGAGGGGAAGGCAGGCAAGCCACTGCTCCTTTTTTCTGATTGACATTCTTGGGTAATAAATGACAGGGAGTGTAATCTAAGGAGATTTAGGCCAAGCACTTACCCTTACTATTATTACTGAATGAGTAAGTACTCTTTAAAACCAACCAACCAACCAACCAACCAACCAACCAACCAACCAACCTACCTACCTACCCCAGAGTGGAGTAGTTTCTCTCTAAGTCCTCCTAGAAGGTAAGGCTACACACAGTAAATGCCATGGAGAGACTGCAGGTATTGTGCACTGTTCTCAAGAGCTGGTGCGTATGAATGCTTCCAGTTCTGGTTTAGACCAGCACTCAGGATAGGGAGATGGTTAAGAACAGGAGACAGGAGCAGACAGGAGACTGATGGGAGGGGCTGGGCAATGAGCAAGATGGTGCAGACTCAGGGCTCCAAGAGGAAAGTCTGTTACTACTCTGATGGGGTTGTTGGCAGATAGTATTATGAACAAGACCCTCCAGTGAAGCCTCACCAAATCTGCATGACCCCCAATTTGCTGCTTAACTCTGGTCTCTACCCATAATGGAAATCTAACATCCTCACAAAGCCAGTGCTGAGGAGATGACCAAGTCCCACAGCAATCACTACATTAAATTCTTGCAATCCATTTGCCCAGATAATATGTTTGAATACAGCAAGCAGATACAGAGATTCAACATTGGTGAGGACTGTCCAATACGGCTTAAATTCTGTCAGGTGTGTCTACTGGTTGCTTTGTGGTGAGTGCTGTGAAACTTAAGAAGCAGCAGATGGACATCACTGTGAACAGAGCTGGGGAGCTGTACATTGACATTGATATTCACCATGGTGATGGCGTGGAAGAGGCTCTCTATACCACGGACTGGGTTATGACTGTGTCCTCTCATAAATATGGAGAATACTTCCTGGAAACTGGGAACCTATCAGATATTGGGGCTGGCAAAGGCAAGTACTGTGCCATTTACTACCCACTCCAAGATAGGATTCATGATGGGTTCTATGAAGCCATTTTCAAGCCAGTCATGTCCAAAGCAATGGAGGTGCTCTATCTTACGGTGTGGCTCAGATTCCCTGTCTGGAGATTGGTTATGTTGTTTCAATCTGACCATCAAAGGATATGTGGAGTTCGTCAAGAGTTTCAACTAGCCTATGCTAAGGCTGCGAGAAGGCAGATAAGGAAGTGACTATACCATCCATAATGTCGCTCTGTGCTGGACTTATGAAACAGCTGTGGCCCTGGACACAGATCCCTAAAGAGCTACTATACAATGGCTGCTTTGAATACTTTGGATGGATTTTTAAGCTTTACACCATCCCTTCCAATATGACTAACCAGAACACTAATAAATACCTAGAAAAGATGAAGCAGAGGCTCTTGCGAACTTAAGAATGCTGCCCTATGCCCCTGGCAATCCCACAGGACAGTGGTGATGAGGGTGAGGAAGATGCTGACAAGTGCATCTCCATCTGCTCCTCTGACAAACCCACTGGCTGTGAGGAAGCATTCTCTGATTCAGATGAGGAGGGAGAAGGTAGCTGTAAGAACTCTAACTTCAAAACACCAAGAGTCAAAACAGAATGAAAGAGAAAGATCCG
>NC_034605.1:39096450-39100325 GCF_900095145.1 Mus pahari
GAGGAGGAGGAGGAGGAGGAGGAGGAGGAGGAGGAGGAGGAGGAGAAGCTAGAAGTCAAAGGGGTCACAGAAGAGGTCAAGTTGGCCTGAGCAAGGTCTGCAGCTGCTTACTCCCCCGGCTCCTCCCTTTTCCTTAATCCCTTAGATTTTATACTTTTTATCCCTCTGTGTATTTATATAAAATATAATATCCTGAGGGACTAGATAGGAACCAGGGGCAGGGTTCAAGGCAGTGGTGCTGGGAGACCTCTTCCCAGAGCTGCCTTGTCCATCCTGCCCCAGGCCTTAGTTTTGAACCATGTAGGGTCTGAGTGGAAAGAAAACAACCGGAAGACAAAATCCTGAACTGCCAAGGGCCTGCATAGGAGCTCTGCTAAGATGCCCTCATTAGGATCTCTAGAAGGGGTGACAGGGTCTTCTGGGCCCCCTTATTCAGGCTTAGGTAACAGCAGTCATTTTTAGATTGGTTCTTTTTATACCTTCCCACTGGTCTTGGGCAAACAGAAAACTTACATTGCCCCGTCTTCCTCAATTCTGCAGGTGGAGGTTATTAGCCTAGTTTCCTTTTTGAGGTATTTTCATTTTGTGAGACTCTTTGCAATAAAACAGTGCATTTCTATAGAAAGAGAAAAACAAAAGAACAGGAGACAGGCACTTGTTCTTTTAGCATATTCTTGCACCACTGCTGGGCTGGGGTACAACTGGTAAGGCAGGGAGACAAACATGCCTGGCTGGAGTCCCTAGGAGCCTCGTGGAACATTGCATAACAGGCTCTGTGAAATGAAAGCACCTGAACAGTAGATCCAACTCAGGCACCCAGCCCTTCTTGGAATTGAGCAAATCCTGAGACCCAAACATCACGTCAGAGTAAAACTTGGTCCTTTGCCAGGCATAGTGACAGCAGAGTCCGGGCGCACTGCCAGAGACAATGTTCCACTGGAGGTCATGCTCCTGCACTAAGGGTGAGACCCAAGCTGGGTACATGTCAGCCCTTGAACTCAACAGTGAGGTCACCAGCACCTCCTCGGTAGGCCCTGTCCCAATACAGTCAGTGGCAAGGCTGTGCAAATGCTCACCATCCTTCCTTGGTTACAGGCCAGAACCAGCAAGCTCCTGTGAAGTGGAAACTTGTGTTCTTTGGCAGGTTAGTGATAGCAAATGATGGTTTGCTGGGGCACACAGGTGAAAGCTGCTAAGGCAAACTCTTCCTGAAGCAGACACTGGTGAAAGGATGTTTGGATATAGCCGACATGTGAAAGGAGGCTTGATAAAGGAGTATAAATGTGACCCCACAGACAGTGGGAGAGAAGCACTGAACCTAGGTTTGGTTTGTTCCACATATATTATTCGATAAAGACACGCATGTATTGTTAGCCTTACATAGTGTTGTTGAGCTCAAGTTGGGATAACTCCAGCATTGAGAGAAACTCGCCCACAAACTGCTTGTGAGGTTCCCATGGCAGCTTGCTGCTTCTGTGGCCTTGACTCAGGCCAGTTAGAGAGCCTGGTGATTTCTTCTGGATTGAACTATGTATAGTTGCTGCTTGGTGCCTGATGTTGGCTTGCTGAAAGGACTGGACTGTAGCTGCCAGTTAGTGTGTGATATCTGCCTGCCTAGCGAACTAGTCTGCAGCTTCTGAATCATATTTGGTATTTGCTACGGGACTGAATTGCTGCCCAAGAGGATGAAGCTCACCCCCAAAGAACTATGGAAGAACAGGTCCACTTCCCCCATATCCTAATAACTTTTCTCTTCCACAACCTCTGGTGGGTGGTGGGCTAGAGAATCGGTTGAACCCTTATTAAAAGTAGGTTGCAAAAAAATGTATGCCTGATGTATGTCTGTTCCCTGATCTGGGAGGCATCTCTGATGACCACTGGGCACTAGGCTGCCCTAGCTATTCACTCCCTCGGGACCACTGTCATTAGGGCGAATGAGAAGGCAGGCTCAGAGATGCTTCTCAGGACAAAGGCCAGCCCTGCGCATCCACTGTGGATGCTCCCCCCCTATCTCTGCGTTAGCTGCTTTCAGTTTGCCATTGTTACCAGTTGACAACCGTCCAGCACCTTACTTGGTGGACAGCGAACAGTTCTGTAGTCTGCACCACTTTATGGGATCCTCTAGGGTTTGGACTTTGTGGGCTTCCAGAATTGAGGGATCGTTACTGAGAGTCGTGGTTTCCTCAGAACCCAAGGCAAGGTAAAAGTCTTCCAGAGGAGTCAGTGCTGAGAGACTCTGGGTAGGAGGCAGGGTCACACTCACTTCCAGACTCAGGCCTATGCAATGCCCTCATTTACTGTCCCTTTCGAAAGGTGCCTGGGGAAGTTTGATGAAAAAGTTCCCCATGATTCACAGTGAGTGTCCTCTTTTCTGGTTGTGCTCAATCATTCTGTACATCCAGTGCTTTCTGGAAGTTTCTCTGGGTGCATTCTATCCCAAACTATTCCTAACAGGATGCTGACAGCTGGCAGCAGGTCCCCTTCCTGTGCCCTCAATTCTGATGTCTATGAAGCCTGTGCTGAGGCTGGGAAACAATAGAAACAGTGTCAATCTCAGCGGGCAGGTTCCTACAGCTCTTCTGCTGGCCACCCAGAGAGAGCTTCCCTTGTCCTTGGGGCCCAAAGGTTTGCAGTGGCTACATTGTGGCCCCTTGCTCACAGGCCCACAGGGTGCTATGAGTGACACCCAAGGACTTTTGGTATGCAGTTAGCAGTAATTTCTTTCCAGTGCTTTAGCACCGGCAAGAATGACATTACAATCCAGGGTCACTTCTGACTAGCTGCGCTCCCCTACATCTCTCCTTCTAGCAGTCAGGTTCTGGAGCACACTACAACTGGGAGAAAAATCTCAGTGTAATCCAGACTGCCTGGCAGGGCCTCTGAGGGGCCCCCAGTCCTATGTGAGATCTTATTCCAGCTAAGTGGCAAGGAGACATCTGTGCTGCAAGCATTGAGAAAGAGCTGACAGGGAAGTGCAGGAAACCAGGACATCAGCAGCCACACGTGCAAGGGGCAGAACACAGACCCTGTTAACATAGGCATCAAAGAGCTACTTCCTGAATGTTCCTTCAGGACTCCCAGGTCACAGGGTCAAGGAGACATCTGAATTCATGAGGAAGATTCTTGCCTTTCCTGAAATGTCTGGGTAAAGACATATCTTGGCTAGGGGATAGGACAAGGCTATCTATACCACACTTGTGGAAATGTCAAGCTATGCCATCCCAAAATAAGCAGCTGCTCCCCGTGGTCACACCTTTCTTGGATGCCCGCCCTTCATATTTGAACCTTACTCCCGTCTCCCTCCTCCCAGATGCCCAATGCTTACAGTCATTTGTCAATGCCCCTTAGTCTGCTTTCCAGCTGGGCCATCTTTCACTCAAAATGACCATGGCTAGGCCTCAAAGACAGTGCAATGCCTTGTACATCAGCCATAAGGATGGGGCTACTGTGAAGGGGTCTCGTCTATGGGGACAGGCTGCTGGCCACAATGCTCAGGCTCCCCTCTTTTCAAGGGAAGCAAGAGGCCTGTGGCCCTTAGTTTCCTGTAGAAAGTTTCTCTGGATGGGGCAGGAAGAGAGGGCAAAAGCGGAGCCTGAAATGACAGCGGCCCTTGTGAGGCCAGGGCTTTTGCTTCCTTGGGTCAGCCTATTGGTAGTGGCTCTCTGGCACCCCTCAACTCTTTCCTCAAGTCAAGTTACCTTATCAATAGCTTACTCCTAATTCTCAATTAAGTCTTCATTCAAGGCCTCTCAGAGGTCAGCCTCTTGGGGTCCCTTTCTCTCTCTCTCTTTCTTTCTTTCTTTCTTTCTTTCTTTCTTTCTTTCTTTCTTTCTTTCTTTCTTTCTTTCCTTCCTTCCTTCCTTCCTTCCTTCCTT
>NC_034605.1:39100365-39153913 GCF_900095145.1 Mus pahari
CTTCCTTCCTTCCTTCCTTCCTTCCTTCCTTCCTTCCTTTCTTTCTTTCTTTCTTTCTTTCTTTCTTTCTTTCTTTCTTTCTTTCTTTCTTTCCTCTCTTTCTTTCTCTGTTGAGCCTTCATCAGTTTTAGGTCTGGGGCTAGAGAGACAGCTTGATGGTTATACGTACTGACTGCTTTTTTAGGGGACTCAGACTCGATTCCCAGAACCCACATGGTGGCACATAACTGTCTCTAACTCCATTCCCAGAGGATCCAATAGGTGCCAGGCATGCACATAGTTCACAAACATAAATACAGGCAACATACATATACATACATTAAAAACAAAACCCCCAAAACCTTAGGCTTTCCCCTTGCTTTCTTCAAATTCTCACACTTTAATAAAATTCTCCTTAATAGGGGGCCGAGGAGATGGCTCAGTGCTTAAGAGTACCGACTGCTCTTCCAGGGTTCCTGAGTTCAATTCCCAGCAACCACATGGTGGCTAACAACCATCTGAAATGGGATCTGATGCCTTTAGTCACTGTTCTATTGCTGTGAAGAGACACTATAACCAAGTCAACCCTTACGGAAGAAGGCGCTGAACTGGGGGCTGGCTTACAGTCTCAGAGCCTTAGTCCATTAGCACCATGGCTGGGAGCCTGGTGGCACATGTTCCTGGAGATAGCTGCAATGTGCATAAAATAAATCCTTTAAAAGAAATTTCTTTAATAGCGAGGTGTGGTGGCACATGCCTTTAATCCCAGCACCTGGAAAGCAAAGACAGGCAGATCTTTGAATTTGAGGCCAGCCTGATCTACAAAGTGAGTTCCAGGACAGCCAAGGCTTCACAGAGAAACCCTATCTCAAAACCAAACCAAACCAAACCAAAACACACACAAAAAAACCCCTCTGTAATAGAGTCTATCTTCTGTTTCTGACACCACTGTCTGAGGGTGACATTTGCTGGCATCCAAAGTCACTGAGACACATCTACCTGGTCCCAGAAAGGTACTGTGGAACTGAAAGCTGCATCATTATGGTAGTGACAGCCCATCCATCCTTACCCTCTGTGCTACCCAGGACTAGAGGCTGTTTCCAGCCACACAGCTGATGCACTGCAGAAAGTGATTCAGGGTAACTGTTCTCTGGAGGCCACAGCTGTGCCTTCATGTGAGCTTCCTTCAGCTGCTAAGGGGAAGGTACAAGAAAATTAATCCCTGCCCAGACACAGTTTTTGTCACTGCTGATTTTAAAAAGGACCCATGACTGGGACTTTTCAGTTCTAGTTGCTTCAAATAAATCCAATGATGCACGCTGACTTCATACTTCCAAAGTAGCAACCGATACTGCTCCACATTCTAAAGTTTCCATAGTGGCACACACTTGGATGGCTTATCAGCTCCTTGTAAGGTATGGGTAGCAGATATCCCATTATCACCATCACCACACCATCACTGCCACCACCACTATCACCTTCATTACTGTGACTGTTCGAATAAGAACGGTCCCATAGGCTCATATACTTGAGTGTTTAGTCATCAGGCAGTGGAACCATTTGAAAGGAATTAGGAGGTGTGGCCTGGCTGGAGTAGGTGTAGCCTTGTCAGAGGAAGTGTGTCACTGGAGGCAGGCTTTGAGGTTTCAGAAGCCCTTGACAGGTGCAAGGTCTCTCTCTCTCTCTCTCTCTCTCTCTCTCTCTCTCTCTCTCTCTCTCTCTCTCTCCATGGACGAGGACGTAGCTCTGAGCTACTGCTCCAATGCCCTGTGGGCCATCATGCTCCCAGCCATGGTGCTAATGGACCAAGGCTCTGAGACTGTAAGCCAGCCCCCAGCTCAGTGCCTTCTTCCATAAGGGTTGCCTTGGTTGTGGTGTCTTCAGTAATAGTACAGTGACTAAGTCCTTACCACCATTACCAAGGCCACTGCCACTGTCCCTACTTTACAGGTACAGAGATCAAGGGCCTAAAGTGAAGTCTATTTATCAAACTTTATGGAGTTAAACTTAGTACTTTGACTTGAAACTTATTTCTAAATTTAATTTTTTAAATCTACATTCAAAATCTCTGTTAATCCTGTAAATATAATATAGGTTAAAAAGTCAGTGTAAAAAATTAAAACAAATAAAGCCCCACAATCCCTCACCATAAACTAGCTTTACTTCTGCATACACACCCTGTGATAGTTTTAAATGGCCAGGTAGTCATTAGCCTCATATGTCTGATGTCACTAACTGGACTTTTTTTTTTTTTTTTTCGTCCTGGGGATAGAACCTAGGGCCTTCAGAATGACTTGTGGTACCCTATCAAACACTGAGTTAACCCAGCCCACTAACTGATATGTACTGGTTTTTGGAAAAAAAAAAAAGCCACACCTTTGTTAGATTCTGCAAGGATGACTGATCAGAATTCTCTGACTCAGGAGAGTTGGAATGTTACAAATCCAGGCTAAATTATCTTGGGCTATCTTTAGTCCTATTAATATCTGCTCAATGCCACATTTGCCTGATGTCATTCCTTTTTTTTTCTTTTTTTCTTTTTTTTTTTTGAGACAAGGTTTCTCTGTGTAGCCCTGGCTGTCCAGGAACTCACTCTGTAGACCAAGCTGGCCTCAAGCTCAGAAATTTGCCTGCCTCTGCCTCCCAAGTGCTGGGATTAAAGGCGTGCACCACACCGCCCGGCTGATCTGTCATCCTTGTGACTATCATGTGAAACCTTTTGGGAGGTGTTAAGAGATAATTAGTAATCATTAACCCAAAAGTTAAGAATGCTATCAACACCTGAAACCTATAGCAGATATTTCCCCACTTCCTTGCAACCTGCTTACCTGATGTTCTCACCAAAGTATTTACAAATTGTTTTGACTTTTGACTTTCTTTTGCTCTTAACTATGAAACATGGTGTTTGGGGCAAAGCAAACTCACATTCCTGGGCAATGGTCAGTCATATCTGGCTCCAGAATAAACCACTTTTTCCTTCGAAGTGACAGCTTTGTTTTGTGTTGACAGTGAGCATTTTATAGCCACAGAGCAAACACTGTCTCAGTAGCTTGAGTTTTAGCCTCATCTAAACATGACCGACTAGGGCTGCTTAGTGTGGTAACTCAGGCTTGTAGTTCCAACATGGAAGAGGCAGAGGCAGAAGGGTCCCAGCTCCGAGGTCAATCTGCACTCCCTAGGGGTTTCTAGGTTAACCTGGGCTTCAGAGGGAGAAAAGACTTTCCTCACCCCAGTGTCTTTGTCTCTTTACTCTTCAGTTTCCCTCCTGACCCAGGTGTGGTGATCTGACTGAGAAATCTCCCCATCAGCTCTTGTGCTTGATCCCCAGCTGGTGGTACTGTTTAGGAAGGTTTAGGAACTTTAGGGGGTGGGGTCTTGCTAGGGAAAGTATGTCACTGGCTTTGAGGGTTTACAGCCTTGCCTTACTTCCTGCATGTGGACAACACTGTTTATGATTGGCCAGCCTTCCGACCTGCTGCCTCTCCTGCTGCTATGGATCCCACCTCTCTGGAGCTGTAAGCCCAAGGAAACTTTTCTGCCTTAAGCTGACTTTAGTCACAGTATTTGACCACAGCCATAGCAAAGGAACCAACATAGTGCTTCCTCTAGGTGGAAAGCACGGGGTCAAGGCTATCGGCAGAGGAATCCATGCTGGCACTGAGAACCTCTGTGGAGGGAGCCTTCCCTACCCACCTCTGGCTCACTCCCGCAGCAGTGTGAGGTGCCTGAGTGCCTGAAGCAACCCCAAGGTTACGTCAGTTGATGGTCTTGGCACTGTCTGTCTCAGCACACTATACACTTGCTGTCATTTGCTTTATGTAGTTTATGTAATTGTCTCCAGTGAGAGGTTCAGCTCTGTGCAGTCAGGGGCTGTGTTAGCCACATGTCTTAATGGCCCTGGGAAACTAGGGAAGCCAGACTTGGTCAGTAGGTTGGTGTTCATGGTCCTTCACATGTGGCTGGTACAGACACGGAAGGGCCTTCCTTGCTTCAGTGTATCTTAAGCTGCTGGTGCCACCCACAGGGCCACTCCAGGCTATATCAGCCTTCGGCACACATGGCTACAGTTTACTCATCCCACTCTAACCGGTCCCTTCTCCAGCCTGAGAGTAAAGGATGGGTGTGGTCTGCAGCGGCATTTGGGTGGTAGACAAACACTTTGTTATGGTTGGCATCTTAGTACTCCAAGGCCCTCATAACGAAGGCTTGGTCATCAGCGTGAGGCACTGATGGAAGGTTCTGGAACCTTTAGGTGGTGGGGTCTAGAAGAAAGTTAGGTTACTGGGAGTGTGGACATGAAGGGGATATTGGGACCTCTTCCTTTTTCCTTCTTTCTTTGCTTTCTGGCTACCATGAGGTGAAGAGTCTTTCTCCAGCCTATGTGGTCCACAGTGAGATGTGGCTCAAAGCAAAGGAGCTAGCCAACCAGGGACTGAATCCTGTGGAAGACTAAGTCCACACTAATCTTTCTTCCTTATAGCCTGACACTGACCTCCCCACCCCTCTTCTGCCAGCTTCACAGACAGCTCACAATGGGTCCACACTCTGTCCCAGTGCTTGGCCTGGTACTCATCCCCTGTCTGATGACTACAGGAAAGAATTCTAAGAAAAGACTTTGTCCAACATCCCAGGTAGAGCCTGGTAGGGTAGGAAGCCAGAAGCTGGACGGGTTGCCAGCACAGGCGTATCTGTTAAGGGAGAGCTCCCTCTCTCTTCTGCTCCCCCAAGCTGTTCTCCTGGACACGACACCGTCATGACACTCATGAACCAACATGCTCTGATCTGGAAGACTACTCCCAGTCTTCACATGTGAAGACAAAATGGGTTTTGTTTTGCTCCGTCAGTCTCAAATACAATCTGGTATAGACATTGTCCAATTTCTGATGTGTTTTGGTTCACACAGCATCACTGCACTCAGCAGCAAGAGAAAGAAAACTCTGACCTTGGATCTAACCCTGACAATGCCTGCCAGTGTGACAAGACCCTATTCCATGGTAATCTGTAGCAATGTCACCTTTTGCCTTTGCTGTGCTTAGTTGCTTCACTGAAGTGACATGTTCCATCACTTAGCTTTGGGACCCTAATTCAGGAAGCTGCAGAATTTAAAACAACCCCATGTGCTTTTGATATCCAGGATTTATAGTTGTTGTTACTGATAGAAGCATCCTAAATTGTGCTAAGGCAAAACTGGTTCCCCCAGAGCTTCAAGAACACACGCTTTACTCTCCATTGGAAGAAAATGGTAGAAGAAGCCCTTTACCTCTTTAGTTCTTAGGAAGTGTCCTGGGCAAAGCAGGGCCATCACTGCAAGCAATTATATCGCTCAAGCTCAGAGACTAGAAACAATTACTTCAAGATGATGGGGAGATCACAGTGCAGCTGCTATAAATACCCACACACTCAAGGGATGCAAACCACTGAAAGATAAAGCCTAAGGAAATGCATGTAAAATAGCTACAGAACAGTGTAGGAATGAATCTGTGCAACTATACATCAAAGAAATGGACACATATGCTCACACAAAAAAGGTGTCCAGTGGTGTTCACAGCAGTAAAGTTCACAGCCACAAATAAGCAGAAAGAACCCAGATGCATGTTCAGTGAGGAAAAGGTGAGGCAAAGACAGGAAAGGTGGCAGTGAAGGCGGAATACACAGATGGACCATTACTCAATCAGAAAAGGGCTGAGTTTGGACATAAACTACACCATGGATGACCCAGATAACACTATGTTAAGTGAAAGAAGCCAGACATAGATGGTCGCACATTGTATGAATCTGTTCATCTGAAAAAACTAGTAGAACATTCAGTCTGTAAAGACCAGATACAGACAATTTGGTTGGGGATGTAGAAAGAAGAGGATGAGGAGTAACTGAATGGCTGTGGGTTCCTGAATGGTATCCTGAAAATGTCTCTGTTGATTGCCATACACAGACTACCCTAAAAACAGGAATATACTTCAAACAGGTATATTTTGTGGCATGGTGAATCTTGGTGAAGATGTAAAAATGAGTTTGCAGTTGTTGTTCCAATGCCATCTGGACTGTGTTGTCCTGTGTGGCATGGGGGTCACTGTACACTTGAAAAATGGCTGGTCCAAATTGAGATGCTCTGTGAGTGTAAGGTACACACACAGTTTCCAAGACTTGTTTTAGACACACTGAGTTTAAGACAACAGAATCCTAAAACTAAGCTTGCCTGATTTTTCATTTTTTAAATATTGTTTCTAGGTAATTTAAGATTCCATGGCTGGCTTGAATTTATACCTTTTATTGTATTTCTATTGGAAGTTACAAAAATGTTATCTTTTAAAATCATTTTTTAACTTTTAGGAAGTTTTTTAAAAGATGGCAAACTATACATTGTACTATTGTGCAATTCACCATATTGACCCTGACTTTTGTTTTTGAAATGGGAAGGTGACATAGGCAGTACATCGAGGGCCTAGATGCTCCTTGCCTTGGTTCAGTTTTCCTGGTGGTACACACTTGCGGAACTACAGTGCAGTATGCAAACAGGGGAAGTGACATTTACACATTTACATTTTTCTTTGTGGGCCACCTACCAGCCCTCCATCAGGAGAGTCTGGGGATGCAATAGGAAGCCGCATCTGGCAGCTGCTGATTCTCAGTAAGATAACTAGTTCTCCTCTAGGAACGATAAAACTTAAGTAGAACCCAAATGCAAGCTTCTTTCTCACTGTACGCAGAGGAGTAGTTTGTGGCATCTGTCAGCGTTCACAGAACTGCATCTTGGACACAGTACACCATCATCTCACACCACTCACACACCTGCCTCAAACTGGGGGTGGCATGGACTTGATCAGGGCACCCAGTGGTCTCGCAGACATGAGCCCTGTCTCTAGCACACCAATCACTAAAGGCTAAATGAAGCTGTCAGGTTTGACAGTAGCTGCACACACTCCCCTTGAGGAAAGTCAAAGAGACAAGGCTGCTGGCTGACTGACAGCCAATAAAAACGACCACTGTTCATTTCTGCCTTTGCGGGGGCAGAAAGGATGTCTGAAGATCCTCATGGTCCACTGTGAATTAGCTGACAGCCACAAAAAACGAGGATTTGGAGACGATGCCTCCCTCCCCCTCTTATCTCCAGGGCCATTCCAAGAACATGTCTTCAGAACCCTCTGTCTGCATGCCACGTTCACAACCCCTGGACATGAAGCACTCAGAACCCTCTGTCTGCATGCCACGTTCACACCCCCGGACATGAAGCATGGTGTGGGAGAGGATCACCCTTACTGACCGGCTTCCCTTCCCACTTCTGAGGAAGTTCCTATTTCACTTATCTGTAACTTACCATGTACACTCACAAAAATAATATTAACTTTGTTGAAAATTCTAAAGGTAGAAAAGCTTCTGAGGGGATTCGCCAGGAAAACTTACAAGAAAATTGTTATACTAAAAACCAATCATGGAAGGGCATGATGACTGATTATTTTCATCTCATGCTTTCCAAATTATTTTTTAAAAAAAGGATAGGAAAGTGAACATGGTAGACAGCAAGATTTCGTATAGTCTTCATTGTCTGGTAGGAGCTGAGCAGAGAAACCTGGGAATCCTCTAGAAGCAGCAGCAGACAGGCATAGGTTTAACACCGCACACTACTACCATGCACCATGAAGGCTCAGGAGTTCTCCTGTGGCTGGAGGTGTGTCTCAGTGGTGAGTGTTTGCTTAGTGTTTGCAATGCCCTTGCTTTCATCCACAGTACTGTCAAGAGGAAGGAAAACAGAAATTCGGATCCATCCTTTCCACCAGTGATCCCATGCCTTCCATCTCGTGCAGGAAGGACTTCAAAGGACTTCAGACTGTACTGATACCTGGGTCACACAAGAGACTACCACTCATTTGATCTGGGGTGTTGTTTACACACTAGGTTTTCTAAAAATACATGTTGCTGGCTTACAGACAATTCTGCTAGACTCTTTCCAGGTACCTAGCAATAGATTATGACATCACCAGATGCAGGTGGCCTGGCAGCCCCACTTTCTCTCTCTCTCTACCTCTCTCTTTTCTCACTCTCAGTCACTTTCTCTCTCCCTTCTCACTCTTGGTCATTCTCTCTCTGTGTTCCTATGTGTTGCTGGAAGGCCTCCCATTCTCTCCTTCTGTCCCTCTCTATCCCCCCCCCCCCCCCCCTCCCCTACTCTCTGTCCCTCTCCCAGTGTCCCTGTCCCTGTCTCTTTCCCTCTCTCTCTCCCCCCCCGCTCTCTGCCCTCATGGCTCTGTCTGCCTCTACCACTTCTCCAGGTCCTCATTCCCATCCCTTCTCCAAAAAAAATTTCCTTTATACCAGGTCTGCTGCATGTTGTGATTTCTCAGGGGAACCCCTTGGCATAGGCCCGTCAGGTACCCCCTAAGCCTCGCCACCGGTGCGTTATATTCATAACACATATAGCCAATAACCTACTTTCTGTCTCTCTGGACATTCCATATGAATGGAATCACCCATGTGTCACACTCACTTAGTTTTCGGCATGCAGCAGCTGTTCATGACTCTGACTATGGTATGGTCACCTGGGTTCTTTCACCTTTAGGTCACTGTAAATAGTACTGCTCTGCACACGTACACCCGGGATTTTGTTTAAACACCTGTTCGAATCTTTTTCGGAGTGTGCCTGCTGGTCAGACAGCAGTTCCACGGAGAATGTATTCAGTAAACAACAAGTTATTTTCCACTCATCAAGATGGCAAAATATTCCCAGGTTAGTCTACTGTTTGGCCAAGACTCACTCAGTTAACAACAACAACAACAACAAAAAACCCTCAGAAAACAAAAAATGACAAAAGTCCCGCAAACCTTGACACCAAAGCTGACTACTTCATCAAACTAATTATAAAGAAAAGGAGCGGAAAACAGACAAGTGGAACCTATGGATTTCTTTTTAAAGACATTTGAGACATCCCCTTTTTAAAAGATTTATTTATTTTATTTATATGAATATACTGTCGCTGTCTTCAGACACACCAGAAGAGGGCACTGGATCCCACTACAGATGGTTGTGAACCACCACAAGGTTGCTGGCAATTGAACTCAGGATCTCTGGAGTGCTCAGCCAGTGCTTAGCCTCTGAACCATCTCTCCAGCCTGAGGCCTAACTTTTTTTTTTTTTAAATCCTAGTTCAAATACACATTTTGAAAAATTATATTTGTGGTAAAAGGAAAATGTAACATTTACATATTACTAATTTATTTATACAGTGATAGTCTTGAAGTTATGCTTTAGATGGGTATTTTCAGAATAACACTAAAATAATTTTTAATGGAATGATAGAATCTTTCTCAAAACAATATGGGAGACTGTGGGCAGAAACACAGGTTAAAAAAAAGTTGTGGCCCTGTTCATGTAACTGTCAAAATGCTGGATGGGTAACATGGTTTATTGGATTATTATCTTGTGCATATACTTAATTTATTTTCAGGAAGAGAAAGTTAAAGAAACAAACTCTCAGGGATGGAAAGATGGCTCAGCACTGACTGCTCTTCCAGAGGTCCTGTGTTCAATTCCCAGCAACCACACTGAGGCTCACAACCATCTGTAATGAGATCTGATGTCTGCTTCTGGTGTGTCTGAAGACAGCTCATTGTACTATATATAAAATAAATAAATCTAAACAAACAAATAAACCCAAAAAACAAACTCTCAGCCATTGGAAAGTAATAAACAGGGACCCATCAACCACTTCACTGTGTTCCCAAGGCACTGCAGATTCCCTGCAGGTAAGATTTTTATGGTAATGGAATTAGCTCCCTAGGTGGGGCTCACTCTACAGGCCTCAGGCCCTGTTTCCTTCAAAGACAAGAGTATCCTTTTAAGTTTTCCAGCTGAATCCACTTAAAAGCATTTTCTATCCTTAGAATTTGAAGTAAGCCTAATACTATGTTTTGGGTGTGTCTGTATGTGGTAAGATGCATATGTGCATTGTACAGTTGTAGGACACTAAGAGCTCCACACAGTGGTGTGGTGAATGCCATGTCTCCATAGGCTCACTGGTCCCCAGCTGGTAGCTGTTTGGGAGGGCCGTGGGACCTTTAGGCAGTGGAGCTGCAGGGGATGAAGTGTGTCCTTTGGGGGGAGGGTGGGCATTTCCTGTTCACTCTCTGTTCAGTAAGAGCAGATGTGATGTGGCCTACTGCGGTCTCTGCCTTGATGGACTGTATCTCCCTGACACTGTAAGGCAAGGGTAACGCTGTCTCCCTTAAGCTGCAGATGTCAGGGCATAGTTCAGGAATGTAACTGGGGCAGTTAATTAGTACTAGCATTCCAGAGCATCTCACCCTTACTAACTGAAGCTATGTCCCTTCAACACTAATTTCCACTCTCTTCTCCTAGGCCCTGGTGGCCACCATTCGACTTTTGGTTTCTGGGTCTGACTAGCCTAGAAGCCTGGGGTATAGAAGCCTGGGGTATAAGCATACTCACACAGTACGTGTTCTTTGTGACTGGCACATTTCACTTGGCATAGTCTTTCAGGTTCATTCCTCTGGCAGCTTGTGTCAGCATTCCTTCCCTCTTAAGGCAGACATTTCACTGTGTTCCTAGACCACTGTTCCCCTTCACAACTGTAATTTTAACCAAACCACTGTGCTCTAACAAACCATCACCTGCTGATGAATAGTTGAGAATGATTTTGTTTTGAACACTAGTTCAGTTCTCTGGGGTAGCTATAAAAAATAGAGATGGGATCTGTAATGGTTTGTATATGCTTGTCCCAGGGAATGACACTTAGGAGGTGTGGCCTTGTTGGAGTAGTGTGTCACTGTGGGTGTGGGCTTTAAGACCCTCCCCCTAGCTGCCTGGAAGCAAGTACTCTGCTAGCAGCCTTCAGATGAAGATGTAGAACTCTCAGCAACTCCTGCACCATGCCTGCCTGGATGCTGCCACGTTCCCATCTTGATAATGGACCGAACCTCTGAATGTGTAAGGCAGCCCCAACTAAATGCCTTGGTCATGGTGATCATATGGTAATTCTATTACATATCCTTCTAGGTGACTTGTCCAAAGTTTCCTGCTGCCTTCTGGATTGGGGCTGGACTTGGGACAGATTAGAAGTCAGATACTATCATGGGCTCTGTTTGAAGCACAGCTGATGACAATGCTGTCCTTGTCAGTCACTAGGAGATCACAGAACACCGTAGCCTCAGAATGCACGAGGGATCTCCAGTCTTCTAGAAGTTACGGTTTATATTGTGTCAGGGGCTGGAAGAGACTCCTTCTTCTGCAACAGCACTGGTGTTGGCTAGGGGTGACCGCCATAGGTCCTTGCCATCTCTCCTAATGTACAGCTATGGTTCTGAAGACCTGTGGGGCCCTGAACCAACTGTCCTTTTCTCTCTCTGAAGGACTTTTCACAGAAAGCAATGGTGTTGGGTAAAATTACAGATGTGCATACATTACTGTAATTAATCTTGGAACATTTTCTTTATCTCCAACAGACTCATCACACTTGTTACGTGGCCTCTTACTACAGTTTTAACTTGTTTCTTCAAATGGATGAAAGAATTTAATCTGAAGTTCTTCACTGAATGGTGGCAAAAGGCTGGAAACCTAATCTAACTAGCAGCAGTGTACAGGGCCTTGGATGTGCCTGGCTGTCACCGGGTGAAGCTCCTGACTCTGCATGGACTTCCTCATGATGAGATCCGGGCGGGGTAGTGTTTTGTCAGAGTTTGGTCCATGCTGTTTATTTCCAGAACCATGAAAAGTAAGCCCTTTTCATCATTTATATAAAGTAGCCTGACTCAGGAGTTTAGTTGCATTATTTAAAATGCTGACTAATACATGACTCCTTAGACTTCTGAATGTTCTCTGCACTTGTCAATGACTAATCTTTTTGATTCTGGTTTGTCTACTCTGTTCATAAAAACAAAACCATACTGTAGATAGTCCTTTATGGATTTTTTTTCATACAGCATGATTTCAAAAGTCATCTTAATTACTCCTTTTTAATACCAGTTAATACATTATTATATAAAAACTGATGTTAAACTATTTTTACTAATTTAGTATTCAGTTATCTGAATGAATGATGATTCTAAAATACATTATTTCTAAACTGCCACAAACCCTCTACACAGTATATAGTTATGGTTATATACTATATAAAGAACCTACTGTGTTCCCCACTCTACTCTGGAGAAAATACCAACATGTGGAAAGCAAGCTCATGCAAGATATGACCAGAGGCTTTAAGGTACAGATGAAGGAAGAAAAAAAACCAAACATAAGCAAACAACAGTTCAGATTTAAGAGAAAGGAGATTCTGGGGTGGCACATAGGAGCAAGTGCTAGAGGGGTCAGAGGGAAGCTGAAAGCTGGAAGCAGCCTTCCTTTGGACCTTCATGTTCTGCTCTCTACAATCAGCTAGGACTCTAAAGGGGTATAGTTGTATGAGTAATCAGATAAAGGTTCTCAAAAGAACAATTTCAATGCTGAATGTCTACTACAGTCCAGACACTTAAATTAGGCACTTGAATTGTGGACATTAATGTCTTTTTAACATTTAACAAGAGGAAATAACTATTAACATCTGTATTATATGTATATCTACATATTCTTTTGTATTAGTTATTTTTCTGTTGCTGGGATGAAATACCATGACCCAAAGCAACTTAAGAGTTTATTTTGGCTTACAGTTCTAGAAGGGGAGTCCACAATGGTGAGGATGGCATGGCAACAGCTGGCCAGAGCAGGAATCTGACTGATTCACATTTTAACTGCACAGAAAACAGGAAGAGAAGAAGAAATGGTGCAGGGGGTGGGGGACAATAAGCCCTAAAGTTGCTCACTCCCAGTGAGATATTCCAGCAAGTCTACCTCCTACAAGCTATGTAACACCACCATGTCCTAATCCAGGACCTATGGAAGATATTTCTCATTCAAACACCAGACCATTCACACACCGAAGGCACCTTGGCTGGCTCTGTTGGCTCCTATAAACATGTGAGTGCAGTTGTCTCTTTAAGGTGCTGATTTCACTGACTCTGGGTCTGAAACTACAGAGGCATAGCAGTGAACTGGTTTCTAGTTGGTGGAAGAACTTCATATTGTTTCCATAGGCTGTTCTACTCATGTTTCTACAAGGCAATGCTTGGGAGATCTTTCTCTGCACATGGGTCAGCATTTGTTTGTCTCCTTGGTAATAACAACTCAAATTGGGAATGAGGTGGTATCTCACTGTGGTTTCCAACTGCAGTTTTCTCATGACTTCCCATGTTGAGCATTTTTCATATACTTGTTGGCCAATTGTATATATGTGGCAGGACACCATTAATCCATAAAAAGCATGATATTCTGTGACCCACGACAACATGTGTGGGACTGGAGAATAGTAAACCCAACGAGTCACAGACAGAAAAATACCATGCATTTCCATTCACATGTTTAGACTAAGAATTGATCTTGTGGGAGTAGAGAGTAGAACATGGCATCTATCAGAGGCTAAATATAATGGAGTAGGCAGAGAGGGGTTGGGTAATGGCTATGGACATACATCTTGATAGGAGGACTGAGTTTTATCACACAGCAGAATCACCATAGTTTATAACAATGTATCTCAAAAATATGCAGAAGGAGGCTAAATGTTCCTAACACAAAGCTTATTTTGATTGTTACATACCACATACACATATCAAAGTATCACATGGTATCCTGCAAACATGCACCATTACTTATCAATTAAAACCAAAACCTCTCTGTTGGAGGGACAGGAAGAGAAAGGGTTAAAGAGGCAGCTGTAGATGATGACAGCAGGTGACATGGAGAGCTGGCCAGACAGGCCTGCTAGCCCAGCACCATGCCCTTCCCAGTCACCACACTGCACTTTGGCCTCATTTAATGGAGAAACAGAGGCAAAGTTCAAACCCTTTTCTCACCAGAAGCACAAGGAAATGCATTGTTTCTAAAACGCTGACCAAGACGAGGTAGACCGCAAAGTCAGACAGACCTCAGTATCAGGTCCTACCCATGACACAAGACATGATATGACAGGACAATGCATTCACAAAATATAAGACTGGAGCAGAAGACTTAGGTGGGTTAGGTAAAGGCATATCTTTGGCTGGTTTTAAGATTTTTGTATTGACTGACATTTTAATGATAATCCCAGTTAATATTACATATGGTTTTGTTTTAAAGGCTTTGTGGACACTTGGTAGGATTTACAACATATTTTCTGGATGACAAGAGATTTGCACATATATAACAAATATCCCCAAAGCACGTAGGTGTTAGCACTGAGAACAACATGTAGGCTATATAGGGTTAGACCACCGAGGATGTGGGCCGCTGGCTTTACAGATAAGAATGATTTCGTGTTTTATAGATATTTATATTTTCTGGCTGGTAACCCCACACCCTGAGCCTCAAACTGGGTTCAGAGAAGCGACCTAGCCTCACTGGCTTGCTCTTGTACATGAAGGCTAGCTTCTCCTAGTTGGTTGCTCCTGGGATTCTAGTTCACTCACCTAAGGCCTGGTAAATCTGACATATAGTCAGGATGAGTAATGTGACAGATTCTATGTGTGCTTCACCACAAGTAACAACGAGAGTGGCACGGCACACTGGAGACCAGGGCCTTCTCACACTGGGCTCTGGCAGGAAAGCTTCCCCGTGCTACCTTTCACTTCCTATATAGCTATAGCTCCCACATTAAAAGCTGATCAGCATGCTTTCAAAATAGCCAGTTTTATATTCAACACCATTTTGGTCTTCACAGGAAATCATATCCAGAGCCTCCATGTGTGATAGAGAGAAACTCTTTGTTTATGCTATGTTGGACTTTTAATCTTACACTCTAGAGTTTTCATGTATGAAAGCCTACACTTAATAAAATTATGGGCACTTATACATGTGAGCAGATACAATGCCAGTGACACTGGGCTGCCTACTGGGAATGCAGAGCTAGGCAAGAGGCTGACGTGGCTCAGGTCCCCATGGTTATGTATCTTCTGTTAAAAGGTGATCACATGAACCGTAAAGTGCACAGCTGTCAGGAATGGAGTTTTGGTTTTCTCTGCCACTTAACTTGCCCTTGACTTTGGACAAATCATGTTCCTCATCTGTAAAATGCCAGGTGATAGTTTCAAATGTCCCCCTGACCACAAAAGCCACTCTAAGCATATGAAGTTCCATCAAGAAAACATCTCAGGTAGCCTAGGGTAGAGCCCCCAGGACAGGGTTTCTTCGTTTGCAGGCTCTGACACCCACAGTGACTAGCTGCACAACAGAACCTCATTCTGTGAAAGTGTTTACTGACAGGAGACATGAGAGGCCCCTGGATTTTACAGAGCAAGGAACTGAAATTTCAGAACAGCTAAGGATGGCCAAAATCTCAGTGCACACGGGAGGAATTTTAGAGACCATGAAGACATTGAAGGATTGGGGGCAGGGGGCGTCTTATAAGTTGAGGGAAGTTTTTCCAAACTTTCCAACCCTCCAACTGGAATTACACACTGTACTACCACTGGGGCAAATGGTTAACTATAGACAGGATAATGACCAGAGCTCAGCCTTTCTTCTTCCACACTGGAGATGGAATACAAAGCCCTGTGCTTGTCTGACAGGCGTGTGACTCCACCACTGAGCTCCACCTCCCACTCTCTCTTTTCCAATCACATTTATCTATTTTGTGTGTGTGCCATGAAGCATGCATAGCGGTCATGAGACAATTTGCCAGAGTTGGCCCTTTCCGCTACCATGTGAATTCCAGGCATCCAACTTAGGTTCTCAGGAGTTTCATGCTGGGTCCCAGTCTTCCTCTTTCCAGAATGAAGAAGGTCAGGCTGAGAGAGCCTTGGACCTTGTCAGACTGCAGACTGGAGGGGGAGCTGGAACTAAAGCTGTCCCATTGGCCCAACCAATCACCCACTGAAAATGGGTCTGAGGCCACCAAGGGCCTGTGGCATATTCTGTGAGGTTATTTGTGTGTGCAAGGAGCCTACAATAATGTGCAAAACAAGCCTGTCAGTGGTTGTTTCCAAGGACAGACTTGTGCCCTGGATGCCCCTCTTCCAGTGTGACTTAAACCTTCATGGAGATACTATTACTGTGGCTGGAAGGTTCTGTGACTCTGACCCTTACACCCTGACAGCAGAAGAAATACTTCACGGCACTAGAAGTAAAGTGACTTCTGCCTGGCTTGTTCTTAGAATTCTAGACCTGGGAAGCCGCCATGCTGTGAGGAAGCCCAGGCTACAGGGAGAGCCCCCATCTGTGGTGTGGCTGAAATCCCTGGCCTGGCCCCCAGCTGTCAGCCAGCACCAGTTGTCTGACAAATGAATAAGAGGACTTGGGGCCCAGCTTTTGGGTCTCTGGTCATGGAGTAACATGTTGTATTTGTATTTCAGCCATGTTTGTATTTCTGACCTGCAGAAGTAGAGTATGGTATAAATGAAGATTCTTATTGCAATCCACCATCAGACAGGTTGGTTATTATACAACAATAATGGGTATACAAGATGCTTGAGATAAGAGTCTACCTTACATTTGTTATTTTAACTTCTACTATTCTTCCATTCCACACTTTCTTTCACTGTTGACCGAGAAAATAAAAAGCCACGTTTAAACATTTTCTCCTTTAAATTTGAAAAATAACATTTTTTATATCAAAAGATAGTGTTACACTTCTTTGGGACTACAGTCACACCCAAATTTTAAGGGTATACTATACAATAGCAGTTCAGTCATATTCTGTTTTACAAAGTCTTTGTTCACTATAGAGTCCCTAGGCATCTTGCCCTCCCCAACCCCCGTATCTCACAGTCTGCAGGTCAGTGCCATCTTCTACAGCATCCCCTGATGCTGTTCTGGCATGGCTCACCATGGCCTACTAATTCTAGGTATATACTGCTCAGCATTTCACGGACCTCCAAGGAACTGAGATGCCACATGCATGGTTTCAGAGCAGAAAAGACCAGCATCTTACCACTTCGTGTTCAGAATGGCATTGGGGTGATGCTGACAGACTTCAAGAGACTCAAATGACATCTGTTAGTGCACTAAGGCCTTCAGTGGCCACACTGAAGGGTCCAGAACTTACACTTCAAGCAGACTTTTGGTGGCTAGTTTAGGTAGGTTTTGCTGGTTATGTTCAGGATTCTGATCTCATTGATGTAATCTATTGGTGATAGTAGGTCAACGTAATTGAGAGGCTGACTGTAACAATAGCAGGACCCATTTTAAGGACACTTTGAGCATTATCTTTGATCTTGAGATGCAGGCTGATGGGGCCTTGGTCTAGATGGCTCAGAAAAGCACACAGTGAGAATCAAGCCAGGAAGGAGAAGCTACCTCTGTCACCATTCTCTGTCTGTCACACTTTTAGAGTGCTAGGATGTCTCTTAGCAATTCTCAAAACAAAACAAAGCAGTTGTCTATTTCACTGGGGGGGGGGGGGGAGGGGGAATTCTTGCCTCAGAAAATCCTGAATCTCAAAACCTTTATGGATGAGGTTAAGAACTAGTAAGAATTTACCAACATCAAACAAACTTTTGGCCAGCAGATGGCAGTAAAGGACCTTGGAAGTGAGTCCAGCAGTGCCTTCTGAAATGCTGGCAGGTAGCTCTTAACAGCTATTGTATACGTGATTTATGTATTTGGATTCTGCTCAATGTTATATATGCATTACTGAATAAAACATTCACAGTGTATTTTCTAGCAGCAGCTGAGCTCCAATTCCAAGGTTCTGAGGCCTAATTCCCAAGGCTCAAAGGAGCCCCTGACATCAAATTGCTTTTCTTCCCTGAAGAGCTGCTCCACACCCCAGAAAAAGAAATGCTTAGAGCGGGGGAAAAAGATGTGATGTGACCACATCCTCAGAGCAGCTTACCTATGGAGGGAGGACATGTGAGAAAGCAAAGCCTGTCAGGCATTTCCTTGAGGCTTAGCAGGCTGGGCCTCCCCCAGACTGGCTGTTCCCCAGTTTCCTTCTCAGCACAGGTCACACCCTGGCCATGGGGGAAGAAATGCCTGACTCAGTTTCCACAAGGAAAAGTGGTTATGTTTTGGAGACTCATGCCAAATAAACTTCTTCATGATTTTCTCCATCTTTTCCAGAGAACCCCAGCTACCCACAGCCGCAGGAGCTGGGAAATCTCTTCATTGTTCCAAACAACACAGAGTTAGAGCTATGTAAATGTAGGAGCAGGGATCTGCCTGGGTGCTGGTGTGCAGCAGTCAGCTTGGTGCCTGGCATGATGTGATTGTGTGCTGGTCACAGGTGCTAGAGCAGGCCACAAGGCCAATGCCATGCCTCAGCTTGATGGACAGGCTCACAGAGAAGGAAAACTGTCTTATTTAGAACAAGAGGCAGAAAGTCAGGCTCTCTCTCCTGGCAGGGAGACAGCATCTATGAATCAGGGAAGACCAGGTACCCCTGTGGGAAACACCAACATGCTATTCCAAACATCTGGCTAACTGATAGGCAAATGCTTTTCATTTACATTTCATTACACATACTCACATGCGCGCGCGCGCCGTGCGCGCGCGCACACACACACACACACACACACACACACACACACACGCAGAGGAAAGAAAATGCAGTTATTGCTATCAGTGTTAAGAGCTTGAATCTGACCATTCCCTGTAGGCCAGGTGAACGCCAACCATTCTTACTGCATCACTTCGGGTGGCTTGTGCGACTGTTCTACACAGTCGATCCCGTTAGCCTCATTTTGTAGAAGAAGCAGCTGAGGACTAGGAAATGCCTTGATATTCTATGGCTAATACGCAGGAGTCAGAACTGAGATGGTGAGAACCAAGACCCAGGGTCTTCCTAACTCCTGCCAAAGCTCTTCATCACCGTGACAGGGAGGGTGATAGCTGTGGTATTTCTCAGTGACAGCGAACACTTTCTTGTCCACAGAGTTTTTTAAAAAAGCTTCATCTACAGGAAAAGCAATAGGTGGGGGAAGAAATCATAGGAGAGATTGCTGGGAAGGAGCAGAAATTTCATTTCATGCCAACATTCCTCATGCATACTAATAGGCAATGCTACAGAACACCAGAAACTCACCAATGCCTTTACTAAATATTATTTATTAATAATCATAAAAATAAATGAGACTAGCTATGGTCTCATTTATTCCCATGGCTTCATCACCAATGCTCTCATGGTATTGACTGCTTGATCCGAGCTCCTCCTTGACACCAAACATAATCAGCATGTACATGATCCCTATCACCCACCCTTTTTCTTTCACATCATCCCTTCTGTCAACACTCAGAGCTCTACCGGTCCTCTACCTGGATTTTATGCTTCCGTTATCAACTCTCTACAATTACATTTTCTTGGTACTGCAATTTCTCTAACTTATACCTTTTGTATTATCACTTCAGTGAAATATTTTAATTCCCTCTTACTGCATGTGCTTCCAACATTGTATCCTGACCCGCCTCTCTGGGCTAGAGCATAGAGTGTCTCATACAAGCCTGTATCACTCACTGCTTGCTAGTTTAATAGCACAGTGGTAGCATCCTCACCCTCTTCAGTCCTAGTAAGCAAATGCCAGACACTGCTGAGGCTGCCTTGATTATGTCCTGTCCTTATACTGGAAACACAGCCTGTGCCAGGTACAGTATTTATTATTCAAAAATCCTCTAGGAGAGATACTGTGCTCTTCATTTTTATCAGTGAAAACTGAAATGCTGAGGTCTTGTACAGGGTGAGAGAACCAGTAAAGAAAAGACAGGATTCAAAATCAACTTCATGCTTCACTACTGCCACCAGGAAATACCTGCTGCATGTAACTGAACTCAGGCCCCTGGAGCCCTTGTAATGGACCCGCTCTGGCAGAAGATGCTGTTGATGATTTGCTCTGGGCTGTTCTCTTTCTCTTTCCACTTTCCCCTCAGAGTGCTAGAACGTTCAAGCTCTCATGTGCCCAGGGAAGTCCGTCTTCCTGAAGCCCTGTGCCATCAGTTTTGATTGATATGAACAAAGTAGTTGCCTAGGGAATGGCTTGGGCACAATTCTACAACACAACTGCTAACAAAACTAATGTAGAGGACACTAGTATTGGGACCCTTAGACAATCTTTAGCCCCTTTAGGGGACACAACCATGCTTAAAAAAAAAACTACATATGATACACACACAGTGTATATATATATATATATATATATATATATATATATATATATGTATTACACAGAACAATTATATATGTATATGTGTCATACTGTACCTCATAAATATGAAGATTATTATGTGCTATAATGGAGTGGTTTCTTCCGGGTTAGATAGAGCTGCTGTGGTGACCTGACTACAGGCATGGCAATGAAATATGCAGAATCACAGTTGATAATGGGGTCTACAGATATGGCAAGGCTACTAACATTCCCTTGTGGAAGGAGTGTATAAGTAAGGAGATCTTTCTTGCCCCAGCTGAATTGAGGGTGCTATCAGAGCACGCAGGAGGTGTAAGATTGCCTGCCCGGGGACTTCTTCATGGTGTAGCTTCTTATGTCATGCATGTTTCTGTAAGTAACCCTAAGGAAACCATTGGCCATGCAGCTGGACTTGCCAGACCCCCTTCCTTGATGTATTGGTGCCCTCGGTATTAAGGGTGAATATGTATCTCCAGGAAAACTCAGACAACATGTGTCAATTAAAACAAGTAATAAAATAGCAAGACATGATGAGTCACAGGTTTTTCTGTTTTAACTGATGGAGATTGTAAAGTTGAAGCCATCAGATCTCCAATATTAACTATCCCAAGACTTCATATCATAGAAAACTGTAACATTCTTATATCAGAAATTCGATGGAGGAGAGGGAGAGAGGGCAGACCACAGTCACTTTGGACCAATTTGCAGAAAAGCACCAAGATCAGTGTGAATGCTCCTGTCATCATTTGTCCTCTGGAATCATGCTGTGACCTGCTCTGAGTTATTGCCCTGTTCTAAGTTATTTTGTATTGTGGGAAACAGTGGCTTTTTAAAGTGGCTTTCAGGCTGTGCCTTGGCTGTACGCCTACTTTACAAAGCAGGAGTTGGCTCCACTTTGAGTACAAATGCTGCGGCAGAATGACTGCACCTAGTCTGTGACAGACACTGCCACCTGCACAGCACAGACCCTGGGGAGGGACTTTTCCCTACTTCTTCATGTAGGTCAAAGTGCTATTACATATGAACCAACTGAGGGAGACGGAGAACAAGCAGGTACTGGCCACATTAACATCCTATCAGAAAAGCCTGGTTCATGACACCAGGGCAGGGCAGCTCCCTCATCTGGATATCCCAGAAAAAGGGATGTCTGCTACTGTGATAGTGAGGCTACCAACCTGCCATCTGACCATGTGGTGCCTGGGTCAGGCCACTGACAGCAGAGAACTCCTGGCCATCCCTGGGGCATCAGCTCACTGTGTTCCCAGTGCTTTATGTGGCCCATTTGACTTCTGACAGTCCATTCACCTGTGCACCTGAACCTGGTCCTATGTCTTCCCTCAGTGGTTCTACATGTCATGTCTGGGCACCTCAGCGGCTCTCAAACTGGATTCCTTAGTAACTTACCTAACCATAGACAGTGACTGCATTTCTCAGCTCTCTGCCTCTCTCTCTCTCCAGGGATACATCTTTAACCTTTTCATAACCATTCACTCTCTTGTATTACCGTCTAAATGCATGAAGAATTGATAGTAATGAAGACAGGAATAAAAGACCCTATGGATGCTAAAGACCACAGTCTCGAAGGATATCTAGATTACTCAGTAAATTTCAAGCATCAAAGCAGATGTATTGAGAACTTACTGCTAGTCAGTGAATTCTGCCATTGTGGACAAAGACACAAGCATGTCTATCTATATTACTGACAGTGAGTTCACAACATCCTCTCAGAGGAGCTTTTCTCAGTCAGAACACACAATCCAAAGGCCAGATGAGAAACTATGGTCGCTGGTTAATGGATGAGATTTGGGGTTTTCTACTTTAATGATGTTCTCAATTGGGGTGGCAACAGTTAAGTTTTGCTGAGATATTTGTGTTTTACTGAAAAAACAATAATGTTTAGTAACAATTTAAACATAGGTTTACATTCTGTCTTAACACCTTCAATTTTCTCAGGGAAACAAGGCCATCCTTTGATTTTCTCCTCTTTAACCAGGTTAACTGCTTGCGGTGGTTTGAATATGCTTGGCTTAGGGAGCGGTACTATTAGGAGATGTGGCCTTGTTGGAGGAAGTGTGTCAGTCACTATTGGGGTGGGCTTTGAGAGACCCTCCTTCTCGCTGCCTGGAAGACAGTCTTCTTGTTTGTCTTTGGAACAAGATGTAGAACTCTCAGCTCCTCCAGCACTGTGTCTGCTTGGTCACTGCCATGCCATGATGATAATGAACTGAACCTCTGAAACTATTAGCTACTCCAGTTAAATGTTGTCCTTTGTAAGAGTTGCCTAGGTCATGGTGTCTGTTCACAGCAAAGGAAACCCTAACTAGGACACTACTCCAGGAAGCAAATGTGTAGTCATGGTCTAGCTGTACCTTGGGTTAGATAATAAAGAACCTAATTAGGCCACCAAGAAACAATTATTTTAAAATGTCACTGCAAATGCCATGGCCATGGTAAGCCCCTTTCTGAGATTCACTATGAGGTTATAGTTAAAACTGTGGGTTATTACTGTACACAAAATACACTGCCCAGGTTACAAAGTCCTGGGGTTTGCATAACCAGGGTTTGTATCTACTTCTCTGTTTTATGAGTAGATTCCCTTAAATATTTTAAGAAGTCAGAGCACAGAATTCCTGTTGCCTGCTCTCCTCCCAAAAGGGTTCCTTCCCCTGTACTAGGAAGCTGAGTCAGAGGCTGTCAACCAAGGATCAAATTAGGCCCTTCAGGACCACCTTTTTTTCTTTGTTTATTTTCCTAGGGAAGTAACAGTGTGCTTCTTGTTAAACTTGATTTCCTTGGAAGCTCCAGGTCTCATTAACATTGCACTGATGAGAGATTTCTTTTGAAAATAAGTTGGGAGCCACAGGCTCTAGGAAACTTCCCTTCTAAGTGGAATAGGAAAGCAACTCTAGCATTCACTTTTAGCTCCTGGATTTGGCAAGTTCTTCCTCACATAGGGCACTTAATGCTTCTCTTCCCACTTGCCCCTCCACTGCTCCTTCACCACCTCTACTCATGTCTGTTACTTGTTCAGAAAGCACAGCCAGCTAAGGTGTGTCAGAAGGCCTTTCAGACAGTCCTCCTCCAGAACACTTAATGGTGGTGAGATTCTCCAGGGTGCACATCAGCACCTGGGCTTGCCTAGACTGTGAGAGAGACCCACTCTGCTCTGTAGTTAACTACTGAGTGTCACAAAACTTACTGAGAACATCAAGGAGAAACTGAGGCCCGTCCAAGTTCCACAGCCGTGGTTAACAGAACTATAACTTCCTGGTGCTATGAAGGAGAGTCCTGATCTGGGCCAACATGTGAACAAGCCTTGAGCAAGGCCAGTTTCTTGTAAATGTTCTGAGGGGCAAAAATATGGATGAGAGAAAAAAGAAAGCAAGCTAGGAAAACCTGTTTCAGATTAGGAGACAGATAATAATGCTTGTTGGGAAGAAATACACAAACACACACACACACACATACACACACACACACTTTGCAGCAAGTAACTGTACACTATAATCTTTAGAAGGAGGCGCACTTAAACTGAATATTCTACAAAGGTTGATTGACAGGTTAACACTTCAGTATTGTGAAGAAGTTGGAATGTTGTAGATCTAAAGTCAAATTATATTGGGATCTTTATCCCCTTCAATAGCCATTCAAGGCTCGCCTGTCTGATTTAACATTCTGTGGCTATCATATAAAACCTTTTGGGGTGGTGTGATGGTTTGAATATGCTTAGTCTAGGGAGTGGTGCTATCAGGAAGTGTGGCCTTGTTGGAATGGTGTGGCGTTGTTGGAAGAAGTGTTTTATCATGGGTGTGGGCTTTAAGACCCTCATCCTAGCTGCCTAGAAGTCATTCTTCTCCTATTTGCCTTTGTAACAAGATGTAGAACTCTCAGCTCTTTCAACACCATGCCTTCCTGGGAGCCGCCATGCTTGTACCTTGATGATAATGGACTGAACCTCTGAACTTGGAAGCCAGCCTCAATTAAATGTTGTCCTTGTAAGACTTGCCTGAGTCATGGTATCTGTTCACAGCAGCAAAACCTTAACTAAGACAGCTGCCTTGGTAGATCAATCCTTTCTACCAACTCCAAGACTCAGATTGCTATCAGGTAGCATCGGAGGCCCATAGCAGTTTCCCTGCTCTGTTGTAACCACCCAGCTTCCTTGCCCCATGCCTGATGCTCCACTGAGTACTTGGAAATGCCCTTTTCACTTGAGTGTCCCTGTACTGACACTGTAACAACCTCTTGAGATTGTTACTACCTTGGAACATAGACTTTGGGGTCATCCAAATCTGTGCCCTGGCCACTCACATTTGGTTGCAGAATAACTCATCTCTTACTCCCTTTGGGGTGAGTAAGAATTGTGCTTTTTACGTCATCATAAAAATCAACTCTGGACCTTGTAACAAGGAACCCTAATACCCTATAACTTTCTTATTCTCTTATGTATAACTTAAATTCCAGGGAAATGTAGTGACATTTCTGGCCTTCATGGGCACCAGCACACATGTAAAGCAGATATGTGTGCACGCAGGTCTGACATCATATTTCAAAATTTCACTTTTAACCTAAGCTTTCCCACTAGTTACTGTACTTGTAGGTTTTAGGGTGACACATTTCAGAGGAATTCCTGGGTGGGTGATATTTAGCCAATTTAGTTTCTTTTGGAGGTACAGTTACAAGTGCTGTATAATAACTAAAGAAACATCCATTAATGTAAGTGATGCTCATAAAACATGGACACACAAGAAGCCAAGATGCGTGAGAAAGGCACACTGGGAAAGAATGCCTGCTGTGGGCTGCTTCTTGTGAGGGATCTCCAATCCCAGACTGAAAGCATCTGAGCATCAGCTAATTCATTCTTCCAGGTCTAGAGGACACAAGAATAACGGATGGTGTCTGGCTCCTTATCCCTCAGAAACCTGAAGTGAGGGAGAATTTCAGAGGCTGTCCGAGGTCAGAAGGTATGCTGTAGAGCTGGGATTCAAACTTACATGTCTGTTTTCACAGTTACAACTCACACCACTTGTCCTTATAGCTACTTTAGAAAGAAATTCCCCAAACTATATTACAGATGGAGAAAAACTAATCTAAAAAACTTTGAATGTCTTTGGTGGCCATGGAAGTCAGGATATCCCAGGGGTTTCTTATCTTTCAAAATAATTTGAGGTAAATGGCCAGAAATTAGATACATATTCCCGGAGCAATGACTGAAATAATAAAATCATGACAGGATAGAAAAATCTGGAGCAATTTATGTGTAGCCTATAAAAAAATCTGTATATGTAAAAGCCAGGTACACAAACGATCCTATCTAAAATCACAGATATAAATATATGTGCAAATGGGAGCCATTCCAAGGACATGTTGCTCTGGTAGTTCATCATGGAAGTAAGTTTGTCATTCTGTGCTATGACTCATTTTCTACAAGTAAACTATTCATCTCTTCTCAACAGTACTGTTAACCTCTAGGATAAATATAAAATAAAGCAAAGGTTAAATGAAAAACCATGTTCAGAGGCAACAAGGAGAGAGACCTGCTATCTCTGAGTCCTTGCCAACACTCAGAAATTAACCAGAATTCCAGGTAAATGCAAAGTGGGATATTATGGGGACAGTAGCATGCCACAGTCATCTGTTCTTTTGCAGCTCAATGAGTGAACTTTGTGGAAGTGCTTATGAATGGCAGTGAACCAGGCTCTCATTTATTGAAAGCGACTCCAACCTCAGTCCCGAGTCTCGGTTTTGAATGGCAAGTGAACACAGCCGGCCAGATCTGCTCTGCATGTCTTTCTTTTCCAGGATGATTTCCCCCCTTGTAGCACCTCATCTCCTTCTTGCCCTGTAAAGCCTGGGAAACCAAAGCCACCACACCAGTTCTTCTACTTTCTAGTTGTCAGATCTCGGTAAAGTTACTGAACTTTGTCTGTATGTGCCTGGAGCATACAGACAGTCACTGTTTGCTATCAGCATAGTCTGCCCTTCAGCATCTGTCACAGGAGAACTGGAAACAGCCTGGACCAGGTGCTGTGTTGGCTGAGTCAACCACAACCCAGCTTTCACATCTTACACCAGCATCCCTACTCAGGCACGCTTTGGTTGATCCTAGCTGGCCTGGCCACTTCATTGAGGTCCACCTACTGCTCCCTCTTACCACCACCCTTGCCTATAGAAAAGCATCTGGGATCCTACCTGCCACTATCTCCACCTCATACATACTATTTTCACCTATTTTTAGGCCCTTAACCAAATGGCGCTTCTACTTAAAAGTGGTTTCTTTATCCCAGATGGTGTATGTCATACTGTTGATATGTTTTCCAGCATCTTCCCAGGAAGGAGGCAGAATGGTCTGAAGGAAGCACAAGCTTCCAGCCAAGAAGGCCCAAGTTCTGACTCCACTTCTGAGCTGTAGCACCAGGAACACATTCCCTTACTCTTGGAATGTTTGGCTTCTCACCTGTAAAAATCACACAAATCCATCTTTTGGGATACTATGATAATAAGATCACATGTTGTAGTGGTTTGAATAAAAATGGCCCCAATAGGTCCATGGGGAGTGGCACTATTAGGTGTGGCCTAACAGACACGGCCTTCTTGGAGGAGTATGTCTCAGTCTTCCTGCTGCCTGCTGATGTGGATGTAGCTCTCTCAGCTCCTTCCTTCTCCAGCACCAACCCTGCCTATATACTGCTAACATGCTTCCCAACGTGACGACAATGGACTAAATCTCTGGAACTGTAAGCCAGCCCCAGTTAAATTTTTTCCTTTATATGAATTGCTATTGTCATGGTGTCTCTTAACAACAATATGACTATAAGACATACGTACACCAATTCAAGTAATTCCTCAGGGCACCGAGACAGACTCACTTCACAGCTGTGTATTTGTCCACGTCCTTCTGTACTGGTATTGCCCACTTTTGACTTTCTTTGAGAATTGTTTGTGCAATTTCACTCTCTGTTGGATGGTAGGATCTAGAAAAGCAACATCCTGTTTGGACTGCACACAGCCCCTGACATCTAGCAGAAGAGAGAATCATGCAATGCATGAGTGAAACTATGCTCACCAAGTTACCACAGATGGGAAAGAACTCAGAGACATGTCACAAGCTCAAAGTACTTTTCCATCACTATGACCCAGTACCTGAGAAAATCAACTTAAAAAGGAGTCTTTTTTGGATTAAGCTTTCAGAGGTTTTAGAAAACTCTGGTTTTCTCTGTTGCTTCTGGGCTTGTGGCAGAGGAGGCTGGAAACAAAATGAGTCAGTATGGGGCTAGGATTTCCATATTCCCTTTAAGAGCACACCCCACAATGATGTAACTTTCCTCTTCTTTCAATAGCACCACGGTCCGACAAAGCCTTTGGAGAAGCTATCCATAGTGAGGGGCTTTGTGTATGGCAAGTGAAGATGGAAGACATTCAACACTGGGTTTCTCCTGAGCAGCAATGTTCCTTTCCTGAGCTGTCTGTTTCCTGACAGCAGAAGCATTTCTTATGAAAATGTTACCTTCCAATACCTGAACTCACTCTGGGGGATATCCACAGAAAGTAAGCAACTTGTAACCTGACAAGGCAGGTACTATATCTCCAGTGCACTGCATATCTTAGATGAAGCAAGGAATAAGAACAATTATCTAATAATCTGTTATCTCCTAATTGAAGCAAGAAAGTATATCTTATTCTACTTAGAAGCTGAGGCACACACAGCAGATGTGGAGGCCGGATTGTCAGGCTGTTGTCTCTGGCCTGGCTGTCCACTTCAAGCCTGGACCCTCCTCCTCATATCACCACAGAGGTCCCAGATGTGGCTTCCTTAGATGAGGATGGACTGATCTCATTATCCAGCTGCTCGAATGTGGGAGACTATCTTTCTGTAGCAGCTCTGATTTGGGCCTGCTCTCTTGAGGGATGAGGTCTACTTCCCAGGTACGTGAGGTAGTTAATATGACCAGAGGTCCAGTACTCTACTCACTGATCTAGTGAAAGGTAAGCGATCTGATTATATAATTAACATTAATAGTGTTTTATGAATCCCTAGGCCAAGAATATGACAACTGATGGCAGGTCTTTAATATGTTTACCTCAGATCTCTGAGCTCTCAGCCTCCTTGAAAAATGAATTCACCTAATTTTACCCATGTCCTCACAATTAGTAAAATATACATTTATTAAGTTGTTTTTATTTATAATCTTAAATATGGCGAAGAGCTCAGGTTGCAACAGTGGGTGCCTTGTGCCTGCCCACCTTGGTAGAGAAACTGGGCATTTAGAACTAAGTGTTGGTAGAGTAAGTCTTGGCAGAGAAACTGGGTATTTAGAACTACTGCATGAAAATGACCTTGAGAAGGCTAAGCTAGCTCCTCAGAGCCTCAGCTTCCTTCCCTGTAAGAGGATTACCAACAGCACATACTGTGCTCCTGCCATGAGGGAAGGCACAGAAACAAGTGAACAAGGAATCAACACTCCCATTGGAACCTGTGCTTTCTAACAGGGAGCTCATCCAGCTTATCTCAGTAATGTCTTACACATCTATTCTGAGGTACAGTCAGAATTGGGGAATACTCTTAGGCCTACTCCAGAACACCTGAATGAAATGACCATGTACTCAATGAATGCTGAAACAAAGACAGATTCTAATAATTACAAAAGAAGACACACAGAACTTGTCCCTTAGAAGCACAACATCCCAGACATGTTTGTTAAATTGCAGCAATAAAGCTGAGAACATCTTCTGCAGAATGCACCAATTCTAAATTACTGGCTAAATCTAGTAAAGAAAATTACCTGCAGAATGTTATTGTGAATGCTGGGGGGACTTTTTTTTTTTTTTTTTTAACCTAAGCTCTAGAATAAACTGTAAGGAGAAAAAAAATTCAACCCCGCAAATTAGATATTCTAGATCTTAAAGCCACTAATTTTAATCAATACCAGCCTGGAAGTTTTAAATGACTTTCTACTGAGCCTCTCCACCCCCATCAAGTAATTATCAGAAATATTGATTCCATCCCACATATTCAATGTTACAAGTTCATAAAATATTAGCTTATTAAGTTAACATAAAAATGCAATTTAGTGGAATTAAACAGCAGAGGGAATTTCACATAAACACTGCAAATTGGGTCTATATGCGGCTGATGTCTATATATATTACTGGCCTCTCATCAGTAGTCCCTGGCCCTAGGTGGGTGAGAAAGGTCATCATCAAGGGGAGGAGTATACTTCACAGAGAATAGCTTGTATAAAATTAATACCACACAGGACAAAATGAGGGGAAAACAACACTCAAAATCTATTTTACCTATTTAAAAGCCATCAAGTTTACAAGGTCACAGTAGTATTCTGATTGGACTGTGTCAGAGTGAGGCAGCACAGTTTATGTCCCCACACTCTAGGTCTGGGATTTTAATATCAACATCATTCTAACAGGATGGCTGGTTGAATGGATGGATGAACTTAGCTATCATGATTACAGACACAGAATAGAAAGCTAGCATGATTAGAGTCACAGAATAGAAATTACCGATGCTGGCAAATTCTATCACTTCTCAGAAACCATGTTTTAATCTCATTCATTCTCATTCTCTCTCTCTCTCTCTCTCTCTCTCTCTCTCTCTCTCTCTCTCTCTCATGCATACAAGGAGAGAATCTTACCAGACGTTCAAGGCTGGCTCTGCTATTCCCTTCTTAGATAGTGTCAGACCTGTTTTATCTTGTCAAAAGGTAGCTACTGCTTGTCCCAGCTACTGTGAGGTTATAATGATGGTACATAGGAATGTACTTAAAAAGGCTTAAAGCATTAAGCCAAGCAAATGCTTAATTGGCATTTTACAGTTCTCAGACTTGTGTATGTTCCAAGGTATCATACATACATACTTTGATCCCTGTGAACACATTTGATTCTGTGGTGAACAAAAGCAGGCAAAGAAAAAAGTCTTGAGACAGGCTGGGTCAACCTGCTGCTTCACATGCCATTCTCCAGAGGTAACCATGCAGATTTACAATCTTGCATACTTGACTGTGAACTTTGCATGTTCACATCTAAAGGCTGACCAAGCATCTCTGCAGCGGCTGGATGCCTGTGGCGTTTCATACTGCAATATTCCCTTAACCCCTCGCTTCAGGCCAACTGTTGTTTGGTAGAAGAATAAGCACACACAGATCTGTACTCTAATCGTGCCCGGTGAAAGAAGACAAAGCTGCCTCCAGGAATATCCCAGGACACTCACGGAAGCAGCAGCAGGCAAGGTTAGCCAGGTTGTGACCAAAGACAAGAAGACAGGGCGAAGACTCTGTTATCACAGTCGTTTAGAACTATAAGCACATATGCTGATTTATAAAAGACAGTGTGAAAGCTCCCTGTGCCCCCTTCTCTTCCACCTAGATCATCAAGAATGACCTAGTGGGTCAAAGCCATGATCTAGTGTTGAGTTTGCTTTCTCTCTCTATTTTCATGAGAAGCCCACATTTATGTGAATGAGGACTCTGATGCACAATCTAGTCATCGGTGCTTTATTGACTGGTTATTGAGCAAGGAAGCGTCTTTCAATGGGGAAGGTGGGTCCACCCCAAACTGCCTCTCAGAGTTGATATCCACAGCCAGCTAATGTTATCAGATGTTCTCTGTGTAAACTCTGCTTTCAAAAAGGAAGCAACAAAATGGTGTCTGTGGTGGTTTAATAAAAATGGCCTCTTTAGGCTCAAACGTTTGAAAAATGAGGAGGTATCGCCTTGTTGGAGGAGCTGTGCCACTGTTTTGTGCTTGTGGTTCAGATGTGAGCTCTCAGCTATTGCCCCAGCACCAGGTGTGATGGGCAGGGACTCTCACCCTCAGGAACCATAGGCCCCAAATGAAATGCTTTCTTAAATGAGTTGCCTTAGTCATGGTGTTTTGTCACAGCAACAGAAAAGTAACTAAGATAGCAACTAGAGTTAAAAAGCAAAAAACAAAACTTTAAACACTGAAATTCAGTATCTTCAACTGTATGCTCTAACTACAGGAGAACGGTGCAGCTTACTTCCAGGTAGAACAGCCCAGGGGAGTGCCCACAAGTGTCATTACTACAGGAGAACGGTGCAGCTTACTTCCAGGTAGAACAGCCCAGGGGAGTGCCCACAGGAGTCATTACTACAGGAGAACGGTGCAGCTTACTTCCAGGTAGAACAGCCCAGGGGAGTGCCCACAGGAGTCATTTAGAACTGGGATCTGGTTTTCATTTCACCTGGCTTCATGATGAAAACATGAAAGATGGCTCCCAATCTTTCCAAGATCAACATATTTGTTCCTTACAGAAATGCTGCTGGAGGCGGTTCCTCTCTACTTCAGAAGACAGATTTCATCCATTCTCTGATTAAAATTGAATGTATCTCTCAATTTTAACAGTGTCTGAGCCACAGCTAGGTAATTTAAATGGATCCATAGGCAAAGATTTCAGTGGGACTTTCTAGTCAACCAGCTGCTGGCCAGTCTCAACTGTGGACACTGTTGGTGGGCCTCACTGTCGTCCAGGTCCAAGGCTCACAAAGAGAGGACACAGGCCTTGTGTGTGTGTGTGTGTGTGTGTGTGTTGTACCAAACACCATGGAAACAAAATCACACACAACTTTCTCTGTTTGCTTCATGACTAGGCTCATACAAAGGGATATGGGGGAAGGAGAAAGAATAGTCCTACCCACTGAAAATATGTATGCATGCATTTATGTATGTGTGTATGAACACATACATATGCAAATTAGACATGCAGATACAACATATATAGGTATATTTACTTATTGTCTTAGTCAGGGTTTCTATTCCTGCACGAACATCATGACCAAAAAGCAAATTGGGGAGGAAAGAGTTTATTCAGCTTATATTTCCATACTGTTGTTGATCAACAAAGGATGCAGGACTGGAACTCAAGCAGGTCAGAAAGCAGGAGCTGATGCAGAGGCCATGGAGGGATGTTCTTTACTGGCTTGCCTCCACTGGCTTGCTCAGCCTGCTCTCTTATAGAACCCAAGACTACCAGCCCAGAGATGGTCCCACCACAAGGGGGCCCTCCCCCTTGGTCACTAATTGAGAAAATGCCCTGCAGCTGGATCTCATGGAGGCATTTCCCCAACTGAAGCTCCTTTCTCTGTGATAACTCCAGCTGTGTCAAGTTGACACAAAATTAGCCAGTACAAATGACCCATTGTCAACTTGACACACAAACACATCACTAGTAAGCCTCAATCCTTAGTTCTTATTCATCCCCAAGATCTAAATAACTTTAAAAGTCCTACAGTCTTTACATATTAAAAGTTCAATCCCTTTAAAATATCCAGAATCTTTTAAAATACAAAGTACTTTAAAATTCAAAGTCTCTTAACTGTGGGCTTCACTAAAAAATTTCCTTCAAGAGGGAAAAATATCAGGGCACAGTCACAATCAAAAGCAAAAATCAATCTCCAACCATCCAATGTCTGGGATCCAACTCACAATCTTCTGGGCTCCTCCAAGGGCTTGGGTCACTTCTCTAGCCATGCTCTTTGTAGCACACACCTTGTCTTCTCGGCTCCAGCTCCAGCTGCCTGTACTTCACTGCTGATGCTGTTCTTGGTGGTCATCTCATGGTACTGGCATCTCCAAAATGCTGCTGTGACCCCTTCAGTCCTGGGCCATCAATTGCAACTGAGGCTGCACCTTCACCAATGGCCTTCCATGGCCTCTCACAGTGCTTCCATGGCCTCAGCTGCTCTGCATGACCCCTTCATGCCTTCAAAACCAGTACCACATGAATAACTCTTACATATTACCAAGTCCAGCCACAGCACAAGGTACAACCTTGGCTATCTCTGGAACACAGCCTCTGTGCTCTCAGAAAACACTTACCAGAAGATGTCACCTCAATGATGCCAGTCTCTTCTTAGTCACCGCTAATTCCTTAGCTCCAGCTAACCAGCATCAATAGTCCCAGTAAGGAAAAGGTTTCATTTTAGTGGTTCTGGTATCTTGTTAATCACAGCTGATTCTTCAGCCCCAGCTAACCAGAACCACAGAATCTTCACAATCCAAAATAGCAATGGCCCCGAAAAGTCTTTTAATTTTCCCTCTGAAATTTCACAAGCCAGGCCTCCATCTTCTGCATTGTTCTCAACATTATCTTCCAAGCTCCTATACAACATTCCAAAGAGCTCTTAACACCGAATGGATCTTTTGGCCCAAAGTTCTAAAGTCCTTCCACAGTCCTCCCCAAAACATGGTCAGGTTGTCACAGGAATACCCCACTATGCTGGTACCAATTTGTCTTAGTCAGGATTTCTATTCCTGCACAAACATCATGACCAAGAAGCAAGTTGGGGAGGAAAGGGTTTATTCAGCTTACATTTCCATACTGTTGTTGATCAACAAAGGATGCAGGACTGGAACTCAAGCAGGTCAGAAAGCAGGAGCTGATGCAGAAGCCATGGAGGGATGTTCTTTACTGGCTTGCCTCCACTGGCTTGATCAGCCTGCTCTCTTATAGAACCCAAGATTACCAGCCCAGGGATGGTACCACCTACAAGGGGCCCTCCCCCTTGGTCACTAATTGAGAAAATGCCCTGCAGCTGGATCTCATGGAGGCATTTCCCCAACTGAAGCTCCTTTCTCTGTGATAACTCCAGCTTGTGTCAAGTTGACACAAAATTAGCCAGTACACTTATGTATATACTAATGAAAAAGAAGCAGGTCCTTCAAAGAATTTCAAGCCACCCAAGCATATGTGAACAAAACCAATTGGCAGGTTTTACTGGCAATGCAAACTGAATGTAGTTATATTCCTCTCAGGGGCATAAGCCAGAAGCTGCCTGGTGGGCTTCTACCCACGGCCCATACAGCTTTCAAGGTCAGACTAGTCAAGTAAAGTCCACAAGAAGGCAAACACAGAAGAAAAGAGATTGGTAAGAATAACTAGTTGAAATATTTAAATATTTGTATTACTGTCATGTATTGTAAAGACTGGCTTCATAGTCTAGGCAGGCTCAGAACAGGGCATCAGCTAGAACACACAGGAACACTGGGAGAGAACGAGAGGCTCTAACACCACTGCATGGGATCAGTACAGGAGGGTTTCGACCCAGAGAGGCACGACTAGGCTAGTGTCTAGAAAAGAGCCAGCCAGTGAAGGCTGGATGGGAACAACTGCTGCTCTCAAGGAATTATCTAGTAGGTCCAAATCTGGGTATTGCTACCAATTTGGGAGTCCCCAAAGCACATGAAGGTGAGAAGGAAGGCAGAGGACGAGATATGCTAGGGAAGAAAGATCACAGAAGATGACAAGATGGGAAAAATTTATATTTCACTTTAACTTATGCATTATATTTCCAAAAAGAGAGCACTGGTGACTTGTACCGGCTGTATTTGCATAAAACACATCAGTTGCTCTTCCCTGTCTCTATGGGACTACCTTAAAGTCATCTCAAGCTTTCTCTCCAAACAAACAAGCACCCTTAAAACTGACCTGTAGCCCCAGAGGAGGAACATCAATATGAACTAACCAGCACCCCCAGAGCTCCTTGGAACTAAACCACCAATCAAAGAAAACACATGATAGGATTCTTGGCTCTAGCTGCATATGTAGCAGAGGATGACCTAGTTGGTTATCAATGGGAGGAGAGGCCCTAGGTCCTGTGAAGGTTCTATGCCCCAGTATAGGGGAAGGCCAGGACTGGGAATGTGAGTGGGTGGGTTGGGGAGCCAGGGAAGGGGGGAGGGGATAGGGTTTTTCAGAGGGAAAACTAGGAAAGGGGATAACATTTGAAATGTAAATAAAGGAAATATCTAAAAAAAACAAAACAAAATAAACAAACAAACAAAAAAAACCCAAATTGACCTGTACCCTCTGAATGCTTGGGTTCTGAATCCTTCCATTCTAATACTTTGTTCAATTATTTTCGTAAATATGTATCTAGCTTCCACTTCAAAAAAAAAAAAAAAACCCCACACTTTGCTAGAAAGCACTAGGGGTCTCTTGATAGATATATTTAAACTTCAAAATGTCTATATATGAATATATGACCTATGGCACCTGTGAAATAGACCATATTCACCAGACAGGCTTGAAATTGGCTTTGTCTTTCTTCATTAAAACCTTTACTTTTAAGTGTGTGCTTGCATGTATGTCTGTGCAAGGGTGGGTGCCCATGGAGCCCAGAAGAGGGGTTAGAGCCCCTGGAGCAGGAGGTAAAGGTAGATGTAAGCCCCGTGACATGGTTGGGACCACATTTTAGTCCTCAGTAAGAGCAGTGCTCACTCTTAACCAATGAGCCGTATTTCCAGCCCTGTTTCCAGAGCCCTGTTACCCCATGTTAATGGATGTTCTCATGGGAAGACATCATCCTGTCCTGGGATGTTTTCCTTTCTTTCTTCTTGAAATGGCCTCTCTTAACTTCATGTAGAAGCAGTTGTGGACACTCTTTTCTTAGAAGACTCCTAACCCTATCTTTTAGGAATGTGACTTCGGTTTTTGCAGTTTGTAAAGTGAATAGTTCACTCTAGCAGATGTTTGGACCCTGGCCTCTCTGAACCCCTATGAGCATGGCTGGAAATGGAGGGCAGAACACTGGAAGGCTCCCTGTTTAGTTTTGGCTCTGGGGTCCTTCACTGACTATGCTAAACTTCCTTTCTCCTTCCTGGTCTCCTGTCTCCAAGTTAACTTGCTATGTACAGCTAGTCTCTCAACCTGCCAGCTTCATATTCTTGGATACCTCTAATCACGATGATGAAAGAACGTAACTAAACAGAATACTTGTGGGGCTGGAGAGATGACTCAGAGGTTAAGAGCACTGGCTACTCTGACATGAGGCTTACAAGTGGCCCTGACTCCAGCACCAGAGGACCTATGCCCTCTTCCGGCCTCTGCAGGCACCTGCACATGGTTGTATTTGCTCACAAAGACACAAACATTCACATAAATAAAAATAAACCTTAAAAAAAAAACTAAGATTACATCTGTACTAGAAATAAAAACCAAAGAATTTTATCAGTACTGAAACAGCTATACACTGACTTTTCCTGCACCGTCCCCTTGAGAATACAGAGCATCACAATGGTAGGGGTCACAAATAGTCTAGAGCTATAAATTGTACGGGAGAGTGTACACAGGTCTTATGCATTAATATGTCATTTCATACAAGGGACTTGAGCATCTGCAGACTTTTGGATTGGGTTTGCCGAGATGACTGTATTCAGAGATGAAGATGTTCAGTGAGAAAACAGCCTAGATAGAACAAAATGGAGTCCATGGAATAACTGTGCTAATAACATGGAAAGTCGTAGCCTACGATCTCTGCTTTTGGCTTTCCTGTTCTCACCAGACAAAGGACAATTATTCTGATCCTGTCCTAATCTGTTGAAAATGTGGAGAACTCAGCATTTACAATATGTAATGATATGCTGATCTAGTGAATCTAATTAGCTAGAAACTGGCTGGAGGTTATACATTAAAATCTTATTTCCAGCTTGTTCTTTGCTTAGCAGAGAGATGGATAAAGAAACATAAAAATATAAGATATGAAAAATCCCCGTCAGTTGAAAATGTTCTGTTGTATTGTCTTCCATGATGCAGCATCACCTGCCATGGCCTGACATAGATGATCACATGAGTATAAAAAAGACTTTCTGGTTAACATTTGGGACAGCTTATGACATCCAGCGAAGCCGCATAGTAAAAATATTAACCTTCTGTTGTCAAAGAGAAAGCAAATAAAGCAATTTTAGCTGGTGACAGAAGCTGAACCTTGAAAGAGGCTATATGAACTAAACAGTGTTTTCATCACAACCTATCTGTATTCAACCAGTGCTGCCATGTTTGTCACTGAAACAGAAAGTATTAATACAAAAGTGAGCTGTCAGGAATTCTTTCTTAGTGCTGGAGGTGGGAGGATAAGGAGGAGCCCAGGCAGAAGGATCCCTCAGGTCCCTCTGGTTCCATAATCTCAAAGGACAGAGAGCATTGGGTGCCCAGGGTTAAGGAAGAAAGTCACCTAGTTTTGAAAAGACAGTTTATCAATTCCTCTTTGTAGTCCTCAGGACTGACAGCCTCCAGAAAGGAGCTGTACAAAGGTCAAGGACCTCTCTACCCAACCAAACACAAGTCTAACAGCCCAAAGGTCACTTAATGGGGCAAACCCATATTTAAACTCTGAGGGGAGCCAAAAGCCAGACAGGGTGAGGTGCTGGGTACCCGTGGTCCCAATGCAGTGGTAACCAGGGCTCTCAAATCATTCCAGTCATTCAGCCACCAGAAGGAGCTTGGTTAACTTGGTTTTGGTGTCACGTTGGCACACTCATTTTCCTTATCTACAGTCCCTTTCTCGTCAAACCCCTGCATCTCCTAGCTTTGTGTAGCTCCCAGACAGACACTTAAGAGGTCTCCTTATTCCATCACACACGCATCCCTTCATTATTTCCTCTAGGGATGGCTTTGGAAACTTGCAAAGGTGAGCCTTAGGTGCTCTGTGCGGGATAAGACATCTATGGCTCTGAGATTAGGCAGGGCAGGAATGAGCAGTAATGCAAGTTAGTGGGAGAGTGCTTGTTTGTTCACAATTTCACGGCAATGGGAAAGCTACATTTTTCTTAGGGCTGTAAATGTGTGTGAAGCCATCTGTTGAGTCCTGCTGTCAAAGCCTTCAGATCCTGCATGTTTATATGTCTATAGCATCAAACATCATGAGCTTAAAACAACAATATTTACAGGACATGGGGTTTTAATGGACTCATACATAGTAGTGGTTCTTCATAAAGAGTAATTTGTAATGTCAGTCATAGAAAAGTATTTTACACACATATTCTAGCCAGCTGTGGTAGTATATGCCTGTAATCTCAGCACTCCAGAGGCAGAAGCAGGCAGATCTCTGTGAGTTTGAGGCCAGCCTGATCTACAAAGTGAGACCATATCTCAAACAAAACTAAACAAAATTCTATATATAGTCTGCTATAAGTCAAGAGAAAATGAAAAAGAGACAAGATTTCTAATTTTTCTACTGAGATTCTGCCTTTGTAAACTGAGTGCTCAAACCTAAGGCTTATGGACATGTGAAGAGATAATTTGTAGTTCACTCTGTACTACCAATAGTATCCTTTGTCATATGCCTCATTCCATTCTGCTTTTCCATTCTCTTAATAATGGTATTTTGATTCTCTAATTTTGATATGGTATAATGGTCTAACATTTATGTTTCATTTCAAATACTTGTGAGCTGTATAAGAAAACTTTGCCTATTTCAAAATAAGAAAGATGATTTTTTAAAAAAATACTTTCCCATTTAAGTCTATAATCCACTTTTATATAAAATGAGTGATATAAGGAAGAGTCCACACATTTTCTTCCTCTAAATTTGTCAAAATGGTTGAACCCACTTATTGAAAAGGCTGTGCTATTTCCAATGTTCTACATTTAGCCATACATCAGGTGGGTTTTCATAAGTGGGCCTCTCCCTGGCCTCTATTCTGTTCCACAATCAGTCTCAGTCAGTCTCCCTAACCTTGATTCAATTACTAGAGATTTCGAACGGTTTTGCAATCGGATAGTGATACTTCCCTCCTTTAAGAATGCCCTACTACTTTTGGGCTGTTGACTTTTCATGTCAATTTCTGATTTAGAGTCTTAGTCTCCAAAAAATTGCTAGTAATCTAACAGGGTAGCATTACATCTATATACATTATGTTGGGAACATTAACAACTTTAGTAGGGAATAGCCATCCAGCAGTATATATGTTAAAAGGTGCTTATCATCATGAGTTCTTGCAGAATTAAAACTTGACTCTAACAGGTAAAAACATGTATGTGTGTATATAGATATGTAGGTCAACCTCAGGTGTCATGATCAGTAATGTCAGGATACCAATCACCTTGAGACAGAGTTCTGATTGGTTTGAAGCTCACAGATAAGTCTAGGCTAGCTGCTCAGCCAGTCCAGGGATCCTCTCGTCTGCAACCCCCAGTGCTGGGATTATAGCATGTACCACCATGCTGTTTTTTAAAATAGTCAGTTCTGAGGATGAAACTTGGGTCCTCATTTTTGTGAGGCAAGCACTTTTTGTTTTGTTATTTTGGTTTTTGAGAATGGGTTGACTGTATAGCTCTGGATGTCCTGGAACTACATCTATAGACTAGGCTAGTCTCAAACTCACGGAGACCTGTCTACCTCTGCCTACCAAGTGCTTGGATTAAAGGCGTGCCCCATCACTGCAAGTACTTTAATGACAGAACTCTCTCTGAAGCTCTTACACCTTCCTAAGAAGAGGATCAACACACTGTTCTTTGACCAGTTTTTTTCTAAGTTTTATGTCAAATTAAAAGTAATAGTAGATGAAATTACAGAATTCCAGGATATTCATTTTCAGATATGACAGCCCGATTTTCTAATAAATATGTAAAGCAGGTAGCTTATTTCCTCTCAGGCTCTTTCTAGGAAATGTGCTACTGTGATTGCTACTATAATCTACCCAATGGAAATAATAAACAAAACTAAGAATTATGGAAAAAGCTAAGTTTGTTTTACTAAAGCACTGCAAGAAATGGCTAGTGGGCAATTTTGCTGTGTTTGAAAATTATAAATAAAAATGTGATACAAGTTTTCATGAAACAAAAGTCCTTATTCTAGATGCTAATAAATCCTCACACTGGTAGAATGTGCAGAGAAAGGGCTACCCAAGGAGCAGCTTGTTTTGCATCTGTGCTAATCCTTGTTTTGCCAATACATAAAAATTCGAGAGAAAAAAAACCAACAAAAACAAAGGAAAGGTATTTTAAGAGAACAACCCATTATTACATAGAAACTTGTGGTGGTGTTGACAGTCGTTCGAGGGAACTTTCTTAACCTACACCACATGCTCTGTAAGATCTCCTCAGAGCAATCACACAGAGCAACATTTGACAAGTCTGTTACGGAGCCAGGACATAGCAGAGTCCAGTCTATACATAAAGCTACGCCTAAATACGAATCTAAGTCATATTTTCTTTAATGTGTGCTATGGACTCTGTTGGGTTTGGTCTCTATGTAGAACAGAGAATTAAGAAGGCAAATTCAGTTATGTCCCTTTTAATGTCTTTGTTTATTTCAAGACATCTGTCAAGGAGTGGACACCAGGAGGCATTTTACTACCTAGCGATGCACACTGACAAGGGCATGGCCACTGTACCACCAGGTAGGACTAGGATGCACATGCTTACTTTTAGAAAAGATTGTTTTTTAACTTTTTAATATTATGTGTATGTGTCTGTGTCCATGCTGCAGGTGCGAGTGGAAGCCAGAGAGACTGGCACTGCCACCTCTGCCTAGACCTAGACCTGATATGGGAATGAGGAACAGATCCTGGGTCATATAGAAGAATAGTATGTACCCTTAGTCACTGAGTCATCTCTCTGACCCCATGTACTTACTTTTTGAGACAAAAGAGAGAGACAATTTGCTTAAAATAAGGATGAATAAACAATTTTTTTAAAAAGGCTCATTGTCATGAATTAATTGTTAAAAGTTGGGACATTCTTTACTTGAGTAAATGACAGTTAAATTATTTGGAACGTGATAAATTTCTTTTGATATTATGTCTTGTAGTCAAGGGACGGGGATAAACGAAACAAAACAAAAACTAACCTGCATACATATGCAAGTCCCTCAAGCTGTAAAAACTATTCAAACCAACCAAACCACTTTGCAGCTGCAACTGCTGTTCTTCCAGGCCTCACACACTCAGGATGTTTCTATTTCCTCTCATTTGTAAGTACTGAAGTTAGGCAAGAGTTTAGGCATAAATCTGATAAACTCACAAGAAACACTCAGAGATATCTGTTATTAGATGACACACAGTCAGAAATGGATAAGAAACAGTAATTTAAAGTCTGCCAAGCAAAAAGAGCTCAGTGCCAGATAGTTTTAGTGCAGAATTCTACCACACATTCAAAGAGGAGTTAATGCCAATATTCCTTAAATTATTACACAAATAAAAACAGAAAGAACACTGTCCAATTTGTTTTATGATACTATAGTTACTCTGATACCTAAACTACATAAAGACTCAACAAAGAAAGAAAATAATAGACCATTTTCCCTTATGAACATAGATGAAAAAATTTTTGATAAAATGATTGCAAACTAAATCCAAGAATGTATCAAAAAGATCATCCACCATGATCAAGTAGGTTTTATCTCAGGGATGCAGGGATGGTTCAACATATGTAAATCAATAAATATAATCCACCATATAAACACAGTCAAGGACAAAGTATGCATGGCTATTTCATTAAATGCAGAAAAGGTCTGACAAAATGCAGCACCCCTTTATGATAGAAGTCCTGGGGAGATGAGGGATGCTAGGAGCATGCCTCGACATAATTAAAGCAGTTCACACCAAGCCCATAGTCAGCGTCAACTGAAATGCAGAGAAACTCAAGGCAATTCCATGAAAACCAGGAACAAGACAAGGCTGTCCTCTGTCTCCATACCTATTCACTATAGAACTTGAAGTCTTAACTAGAGTAGTGAGACAACTGTAGTGAGATCAAGGGGTACAACTGGAAGGAAAGAAGTTAAACTATTGTTATTTGCAGACGATAGTATATATATATAAGTGATCCAAAATCCCACCAGGAAACTTCTATGCTAATAAACACATTCTGGAAAGTAGCTAGATAAAAAATTAACTCACTAAATTCAGTACCTCCTTTCATACAAATGACAGACTAAGAAAAAAAATCCGGGCAACAATTCCTTTTATGATAGCCTCAAGTAATATAAAATAAGATACCTTGGGACAACTCTAGACAAGTAAGTAAAAGGCTTACGTGATAAAACATTAAGATTCCCAAAGAATCAATAAAAATACTATGTTGAAAAAACTTTAAGACATTGAAGAAAGAAATTGAAGAAGTATCAGAAGATGGAAAGATTTCCCTTGCTCATGGATCAGTATAATTAATCTACTATGAATGGCCATCCTACTAAAAGCTATCTACAGAGTCAACACATTTCTCATGAAAGGTCAGTCAAACAATCTCCAACACAATTCTTCACAGATCTTGAAAGGACAATTTTCAGCTTCATATAGAAATACAAAAAACAAAAAACAATCAACAACAATAACAAAACCAGAATAGCTAAAATAATCTTGACTAAAAGAACTTCTGGAGACAGCACCATCCCTGACCTCAAATTGTATTACAGAACTATAGGAATAGAAACCATACGAGATTGGCACAAAAACAAAGAATTTGATCAATGGAATCAAATTGAAGACCCATACATAAATCCACACATTTATGGACACCTCTTTTTTTTTTTTTTTTTTTTTTTAAATAAAGAAGCCAGAAAAGCAGAATGACAAAAAGAGTATCTTCAACAAGTGGCACTAGTCAAACTGCATTATTGTTGCATGTCGAGGAATCCAAATACATGCATCTTTATCACTTTGTGCAATACTCAATTCCAAATGGCTCAAAGTTGAAACATAAAACAAGATCCTTTGAACTCGAGAGAAGAAAGAGCAGGGAATAGTCTTGAATCACCTGGCACAGGAGAAGACTTTATAAAGAGAACAGTGTTAAAGCAAGCACTAAGATCAATAATTGACAAATTGGACCTCATAACATTGAAAAGCTTCTCTAAAGCAAAGGACACCATCATTTGGAGAAAGTGGCAGCCCACAGAATGTGAGAATTTTTTTTTTTTTTCCAATTATACATTCAACTGAGGGCTAATATCCAAAACCATAAAGACCAAAACAAAACCAAAACCAAAGCAAAACCAAACAAACACAACACCCTAGATATTAAGAAAATAAATAACCCAAGGGGAGGTCTGGTGGGAGGGGGTGGGTGTGGGTGCGTGTGGGTGGGACATCCTCTTGGAGAAAGGGGGAAGGAGGAATGGGATCAGGAACTGTGGGAGGGTAGACAGGAAGGAGGGTAATGACTGGCCTGCAAAAAATAAAAAAATAATAAAAAATTTAAAAATTTAAAAAATGGGCTACAAATTCTGACAGGGAATTCTCAAGGATACTCAAACGGATGAAAAACACTGAAAGAAATGTAGAATATCTGTAGTCATCAGGCAAATGAAAATCAAAACTACTTTGAGATGTCATCTTCCATCCATCAGGATGGTAAGCTCAATGAAACAAATGACAGGGAGAGTGTGCCTCAAAAGGAGAGAGAAAAACTACTAAGAAAAACTACTAAGAAAAAAAGTCTGCCAAATGGAGATACACCAAAGGCATATAGGAACTGAGGTGGAAGGGTTCCACTGGCATCCAGGGAACAACAGACACTGAAAGTAATAATCATGTCATTGACTATAACTTCTTTTACAGGAGGTCACCCAGCTAGAAAATCCCATTACAACTACTAACTAAGATGGTAGGTGAGGGCCCCCACTGCTGAGCCCTAATACCTGTGTGAAGATCAGTGCAGAGGAGGTAACCACCAGGTCTCTTCGATACCACAAAATGACTGAGGAGAGAATGGTGAACCTCCAGTCAGTTTACCAGCACCAATAATAAGACAGAGGCAACCTGGAAGCACACATGAACCTTACAATTTTCTTCTTGAAATGTTTAATTTGAATCTAAACATAAGGACATTGAGGCTACCCCCCCACCTTGTACACAAGGTCCAACCTGTTCAACGCAACTGCCTTGCAATCTTCAAGACTGAAATATCGACAATTCCCAAGAGAGGACGGAGGTTCCCAGAGTAAATATCAGACATGGTCAAGAATGGCTAATTGGTTTTCACTGGATCTTGGTGGGGTGTGTGGAAGAATTCATATTGGATGCTATTCTCATGTGTTGGCTGTGATGCTGCACCTTGGTAAACAGGAGAGTGTGGTATTTCTTAGAAGATATGCAATACAGAGGTGAGCTAGAGGGCAAGTGTCATTCTGTGTGCAACTCATTCTCAAATAGTTCAAAAAGAATAGATACAGGAATTGGTTGAGGAGGGGGTACATGTAAGCAAGCAACTGTCAACCAGGGAGGAAATACTATTAACTGAGAATGGGAAGAGATTTTTCCTTTTATATTCTTGAAAATTGTATGTGAAAAACTGAGTGGGGGAGAGCCAAAGTACATTTGGTACTTTTTTTTTGTTTGTTTGTTTACTGCAACTTCAAATTTCATTACTTCTAGTACACCAGTCAGATCTGGTCATTCTGAAATTTATGGAGTGGTGGTTTGAATGGAAATGGCCTCCATAGGCTCATAGGGAGTGTCATTATTTATAAGGATTAGGATGTATGGTCTTGCTGAAGGAAGTGTGTCAATGGGGTGCTGCTTTGAGGTTTCAAATGTTTAACCCAGGCCCAGTGTCCCTCTCTCTTCTTGTTGTCTTCATATCCAGATGTATAACTTTCAGCTCCTCCTCCAGCACCATGTCTGTCTGTACACTTCCATGCTTTCTGCCATGACAATAACAACTTAAACCTCTGAAAATGTAAGCCAGCTCCAATTAAATGTTTTTCTTTATAAGAGTTGCTATGGTCATGGTCCATAGCAATACAACCCTAACTAAGACAAATGGCAACATAAAATTTGCCAGAACAAAACAAGGCAACAAGTTACACAGAAAAAAGTAAAGGTATATTTGTTCATCCACATACCAGCATTTTCAAGCTGGAAACCCATAAGAACAAAACAAGGGTTCACAACAGAACCTGTCATAACACAGCCATGCAGGTACAGATGTGGCACCAAGCCAATAATCACACAAAACAAAACTGCCATCACTGCTGTTTTGTTTTTCTGAGACAGGGTTTCACTGTATGGTCCTGGGTGTCTTGGAAGTTGCTCTGTAGATCAGGCTGGCTTTGAACTCAGAGCTCTACCAGCCTTTGCCTTCTGAATGCTAGGATTAAAGGTGTGCATCATGCCACCACTGCTGGCTGATTTTGAAGTTACAAAGAGATTTTAGTGAATTTAATGAAGTATGGCCTCTGCAAATGATGAATGACTGGATATGAAACATGTTCACTTTCATGTGTACATGCCATACATAGATTATTAATTAAACCCTTGAAAAATATTCTCTTCTTTTAGGGTTGTAAATCCTAGCTTACAGTTCTATGTCAATTTATTTACTACTGGTTGTTGATCAGATTACTCTGTAAGTTCCTTAGCATCTGGGAATCTCTTAATAAGTGGAAATGTTGAGAATGGTAGTTAATTTTGTCATCTTACAATATACCATGGGATGCTCATATATCTTGGAAAAATTATTCTGTGTGTTTGAAGGTTACAATTAACATCGACATTAGGAGACTAAGTAGAGCAGATAAACTTTCCTGATGTAGGTGGGTCTCATCCAGTAACTGAAGGCCTGGATAGAACAATCAGACTACGTCTGGGTCAGATAGAATTCTTCGTGTTTACCAGCCTTCAAAATGGAGCACCAATATTTTGTGCCCTTTGTTAGACTCAAACTGAAACATTGGCTCTTCCTGGGTCCTGGATCTGCTGGTCACCCACCCTGCAGTTCTTGGAATCTGTTTGCTTCCATAATCATTTTAGTCAATTCCTTTCCCCATTCTTAACTTGCATGGCAACAACTCAATTACCACCACTGCCACTCACTCAGTCCCCATCAACAACACAATAACCAATTAGGACACTGCAACTCAGATTTCACTGGAGTCTAATTAGATTCAGGAGTCAACCAACCACTTGAAATACTATTGTGTGTAGTTTTAAGTGGAGCACCCAATGTTTAGTTTCTAAACATCTTCAATTCACAATACAACTAGAGGTCTAGAAATTACTTTCCTTACAACAGGATTTCATCTAATCTCTAATCATACAACTAATATACAAGTATTAAAATCAAATATATACATATTTCTTTCCAATTTGACATTTATAAAAATGTTTTCATATTTGGTATAAATTTTGATGTGTCAATTTTATTTTCAGCCATCTATCATAAATGAACAACCATCTATATTGTTGACAGTAATGTTTATCATGATATTGTGTATACCAGCAAATCTGGGAAGTGACCTAAAGGACCAAGACAAGGAGACTAGATATATAAAGGATGCAGACAAAGTGTACTAGGTGGCAACCTGTTTTACTCTTTAAACTGATGATGAAGGCATATTATTTACTGTCCTGAGTGGCAGTAAACTTAGATAAACTACAAAGGACTAATAGGATTTCATCAAATGACACACACACACACACACACACACACACACACACACAAACACAACTCTGTAGAAGTAACATTATGGAAGGAAATAGTTACAGATGATATTTTTTATGACAGAAAGATTAATACTAGTTTTGCTTTAAAAATATTTATTTTTGAATTATGTATGTGTGCCAGTGCTCACAGAGGCCAGAGGCATAGGATCTATGGGTCTTAAGTTAGAGGAGATTATGGGCTGCCCTGTGTAGGTGCTGAGAAGTGAACTCAAGTCTTCTGGAAGGGCAGTGCTAGTTCACAGCCTCTGAGCTATCTCTCCAGCCCCATAAATTTACTTTTTTGCCCCTACATGTTATTATAAAAATTACATATTATTTATGTATTCAAAAGACAACATTTCCCTTACACTAGTCTTCCATATCAACCAAATGCCTCTCCATCCATCAATATTATATTCCTCTCTAACTCTTTTATCCTGCCAGGCAAAGCACTAACACTGTTTCATGAGAGTCCTTTGTCCCTTCAAGTCCTGCATCAGCTAGCATGAATTACATTGCCTTTGGCATACAGTATTTGGATGATTTATTCTAGTTCACAGTAAGAGGTATCCTATCTGAGAAAGACACAGAAATGTCAAAGAAAACATGAATGATTGAGAGTGGGTAGGTAGAGGAACAAAGGAGGCTATAAGAAGACCAGAAGAAATTGTTATAATCAGAAATGTATCAAGAAGTTTAAACTTCTCACAATCTTGCTGTAAGAACAGCTTTGCAGTTGTTTTCATTTTGTTGTGTCTGTTAACCAGCCATAGACATTTAAGAGTCTGCAGTGATGACAAAGCACCCTTTGTGTGCTGGAAACTCACTAAGCAAAACATTGCCTTTTCTCTACTGACACTGGAGGTACTGCGGTCAAACACAGCAGATTTATGTAGTATCTTGAGATTGATTTTTTATTATTTTTGGATTGAAGGGATAAGGAAAGGATTATGAATGGGGTAAACCTACTCAGAGCTCATCAGTTTCTAGTGCAGAACATTGTAAATCACCACTTCAAGGAAACGGAATCTATAAATGTATCAGTGACACCAGTGTCAGCTATACTGGGGAATGAACAGGCTTGCTGTGTCTGTGACTATACCAATGTACTCCTGGCTGCAGAATGCATAGACCACTCATGACCACCACAGGTTATGCACAAAACCTCCCCCAAGTCCTACGAGAAGCTTTGTAGACACGTGGACTGCCAAGTCCCAGCCCTACCTGAAAGCCCTAATTGAATATGCACTAACATGCTGGGATCCCTGCTGTAAGGAAGAGCTCTGTTTCTGCTTCCCTAGACCCCAGTGCTTGACCCTGACCTGTAGACCTAGCAGGGCTCAAGTCTCCTCTGTGTAGTGACGATGACAGCAGGCAGCCCACTAGCTCTCTCACATCTCACTGACTCTGCTGTCCATCACCAGGGCACCAACCATGTCTAGAGGGAAACCTGATGAAGACTTTCCCTTCCCACTTCACCTAGGTATGCAGGCCCATCATTTGGTTTTGAGAAGTGATATACAACCAATGCTAGATGCTCACTGACTTAGCTACAGATAATACCTGAGAAGTGGTTGCCATGGTAGAGATTGGGTAAGACTTGTATTTAGGAATTTGGTGGTACTCTTGTCTCATCAACATAGCCTAAAAACCTATGCAACTCCTCACTTGAGGCTGCTCAAAGATCTGAAGAGTGACTTTTGACGCCAAAAGGCTATAAACTCTGTCCTGGGATCTCTTGGAATAAGCACCCCAATTTGTTCTTACGCTTACCATAAAACCCCCAAGGTTGACGTTAAATATAAAGAGACGTAAGTGAAACTTGGTAGATAGGAATTGCTCCTGAAGAGTTCACAAGCAGGTTAGCCAAGGCAGTTTAAAGTGGATTTTTAGAAAGAACTCTTTCAGCCTTTTCCTATCATCCCAAAATAGAGCAAAGAAATCGTCTAACACCATTTCCGTTGCCTATGGGGCTACTATTCTGTTATGTTTCACTTCTTGGTGCTATGTGGTAAAAACAATAATTTCTACACGTGATCCAGAGTCAAGTTAGAGACTGAGTCTTTTACTGTCAATAAATCCACTTTCTAATTATGCAGAAAGACATGTTTGTCTTTGGTGCAAATTACATTAAAAATACCAGAAGTATCACTGCCTTAATGTGTATTGCAGAAACATGAGTCCCAAGTGAGTCTAACCCATTAATAATACCTCTAACTGCTAATGACTTCTGCAGACATGTAATAGGATATTTCATGGCTGTTTTTAACCATCTGTCCCTCGTTTTTTTCTGCATCAATTTGCTAGAGGTATAATGAAATTTCTCATGCATTGTGCCAGTACACAGAACACATCTGTTAGTACCAACACTGCTGCATGCACTATACATAAAGTTACTCTCTGGGCTGGGCATTGCTCACGGAACCAGAACCTTTTGTCTGAATATTCTCTCAGTCAAAGGTTGTAATCCATATAGTAGTATATTCAGGTATGTTCCCAGGACGCACAGGGAAAAAGGTTTGAATCAATTGTAGGATAGAAATGAATAATAGCACCAGAGATGCCTCACTTTGAAGAGAAACATAATATGTAAAGTCACAATCCTTTCCTTACAAGCTAAGCTTATCTATGTTAACAGATTTGAAATTTAACAAATTATGTTACTGAAACAGTCAATGTGTACAAGAATGACCAAGAATATATCATATCAAAATTTCAGCCTTTTTCTCAGTTTCTAGCTTACTGTTTACTGAATACCTGATAAATGCTAGCCACTTTTATGATCAATTTTTCTATGTAGGTTCATGTTTAGTGTGTACACAAAAGAAGACTTCATTCACTAAGAATGTAAATGTTAAAATAATATATCAACTTCCAAAATACAGTAACAACTTAAGAGGTTCCAGACCATCTTGGCTTCTATGGTGAGATCCCAACTCAAAAACAAAACAAAACAAAACAAAACAAAACAAAACAAAAGCTCACCTTCAACAAAACCAAAGCCAATACCTCCTGTAAACATTCCCTTCACTCCCCCAAATATAAATATGCTGCAATCTCCTTTGTTTCTTTCAACAGGAAGCTGTTTATAGACTCCTGCAGCTCCCTGAAGACCGGAGTGCTGAGCAATAAGAAGACATATAAATGACCCTGGAAAAGGCAGATAGAGGACTCTGCTCCAAGACCAGGATTGATGGGGGTTAGAGGAAGCATCAATTATAGTCCTAAGTTCCAGCATTTGAAGAGCAGGGGTAGTATGTATTATGCTACCTGCAGAGAACTGTCTCCTTTACAGCCCTTTCCTGTTGTTGAACCCCAGCTGCTCCTTGGCTTCTCTGTAAACAGCTGTCTTTCCCTCTCTCTCATCCCTTAAGGAGTCAAGAGCCTTCTATAAGCAGATGTTCAGATCTTATAATAAATTTTGCATTGAGAGCTCTTCAGAATATAAAAATCATTACAATCTTTCATCCACAGAGGAAGCAAGTAATTTCACCCCTACAGGGCACCAGTCATGTTTCTAAGGGGAGTATCACCTTTAAAATCAATTACTGTGGTTAGAACGAGGACTATATCCATTTCTCCCTACTTGCAGCTTCACCAGCGGTGCTATGACACAGAGGTGATAATAGAACAGGAGGGAGGAATGGGAGAAAGGTTTCCACAAAGACTCCAGTTTCAAAAATGAAACTGAAGGTCATTCCTGTGTCTCTTCCTGATAGATGTCACTAGGACATTTCTTTTCAGAGCAAACTTAATGCTTAGGTCAAGAAGGGCAGGGAGACAGAATTAAGATTTCCTCCATTTGGTCTGGGCCACTGTGAATTTTGTCTGTATTTGTCTAGGTTTTATTCATCTTTACAGTTATAACTGGCATCTAGAAGGCCTCGTGTGCTAAATTAAGACACATACATGAATAGTTAGTATCCCCCTTGTTTTCTAAACAGGTCTGAATTCTAATAATACGAGAGGAGAGGAGTTGAAAATAGAAAGTACAAGCTAACATTAGCTTCAAAGGGGAAGCCTTTCTGCAATTAACTATCAAGAATCTGTTCCATAAACAATATAGTTTAGAGACACGTAGACATTATACACATAAATTTTGTTGTCCTTTTTTTTTTTCTTTTCTTTTAAGACAGGGCTTCACATAGTAGTAGATCAGGCAGGCCTTGGAACTTGCTATTTGCCCAAGATTGGCCTCAAACTAACTGTCTTTCAGTCTCTCAAGTCTGGGTATGCTCCATCATTACCATGCTCGATTCACACAATTAATGCAGCAGCCACACCTAGGCAGAGGAAGGGTATCTGCATGGACCCAGAACCTGTGCTCTCAGTTACTTTCTTTGTAAGTTGTTTTTAAAGGTGAGGGCATTCCAGACTCCAATGTGAGATTATAAATGAATATTCTTTGATAGGATCTTATTTGTGAGTGCTGGATCTTTTGCAGAGGGGCTCAGAGCCAGTACAAAGACAGAATGGTTCAACGGTTAGCCTGCAGCATGTTTTTAAAAAATGAAGTAAACCAACAGTTACAAAAACACTCAGCTGTACAATAAAATGCATAGTCCTCATTCCAATCTAACAGTTCCCCTTAAAAAAAAAACACACACACACACACAACCAAAACACACTAACACTGCAGTTAGCCATAGCTCGCCCCACTAACTCACTTAATTGTTTAATTTTTGATCATGTCTTATTACATAAACTAGGGCAACCTCAAATACATGGCAGTCTTCCTGCCTCAGTCTCCTAAGTGCTGAGATCATGGGCATGTGCCACCATCCCGGCTGAGGTGAAGTCAGACCCAGTACCCTGAACCTAGGTCAAGCCCTTCACTCTTGTTTTCTTGCACATATCCACACTTTCCCTTTTCTTTTCTGCTTCACCCATGGGTTAGAGGTAATGGGATATAGGCAAACTCGTTGGCTCTTATCACTGAACTGTACAGTGGGAGATGGGAAGGAAGACTGTGGAATAAGAAAAGCTATTTTCTGAGGATTCCAGGTAAAAGGGCAGGTGCAACAGTTAGGAGAGGTCTTTGAAACATGGTCATAAGCCCTGTGCCACTCCCACTTGATGGGGTTGATGGTCTTATTCCTTGAATCTTGATTTTGACCAGTATAATGCCACAGAAGCAATACTGTGTACCTCCAAGACTGTGTCACAAAAGTTCATACAGTTTGGTTTATTCAGTGGACTTCTGAGTCCATGTAGGAAGTCTGAGTACCCTGAGGGTGCTATGGAATGAAGAAGTCTAAATGAAGAAGCCAGACACAGATATTTTCATCAGTGGTCATTGCTGATTGTAGTATACACAGCCAAACCTAACCCTAAGAGTTATTTTTCCATGTGGTCTCTCCAAGAGGCTGACATTCTCTATCAGTTATAAAGTAGTGCCAGAATTCCTGACAACCAGATTCTGTGGGCATAATAAAAACAGCCACTGCCTCTTCACTCTATTAACTTTTGGACTGGTAGCAACAGATCTTTGACATATTAGTGCCTATAGAATACTATTAAAATTGCATTCATTTTGTTTAGGGTTGCTGCCTGTTTGAAAATACGTCGGTAGATCCTCTACTGCAGTGGTTCTCAACCTTCCTAATGCTGTGACCCATAGTACAGTTCCTTATGTTGTGGTGATCCCTCAATCATAACCTTGTTTTTGTTGTTATTTTCGAATATAATAATGTACTGTACAAGGTATCTGATATGTGACCCCTGTGAATGTGCTGTTTAACCCCCAGAGGGGTTGCAGCCCACATGTTGAGAACAGCTGCTCTATTTTGTAGTTGTCCTAAATGCCCATGAAACTTTGGAGGAATTCTCCTCACAAAAGTTTATGTTGTCTGCAGCAAAATCTCCTGAGCAAAAATCCTACCTTGGCTCTTCAGGGCAAGCCCATCCTGTACCACCCACCTTGCAAGGCCACAATCCAGTGGTGCCCAAGCTCCTGGTGCCAGCACTGTGATCACTTAGGAGAAGGACATTTGATGGCTGACTTCTAAGACTTACTCTCCCAGGGTGGCCGGCAAGGACGTATAGTAACTGTCCTGACCTGAGCTCTGTCTGAGCTCTGACCTGAGAAATCTTTAAATCTTTTCTCTAATCCTTTTATCCATGGCTGTCAAATATGTCCTTATGACAGTAGGATACTTCAATAACTAACAAAAGTAGAAAATCCAGCACGAATCACGGATGGACTGATTTGTATTCTCTGACTGGTCCAGGGGCTAAAGGACAAATCATCACCCTGCAGCAGTGTCTGTTCCATACTCTCAAAAACAAGCAAGGTCAGACGTATTTACACAAAGACAAGAATTGATTATTAGCAGATGAAGAGCACTTTCAGTCCACCTCATACCTTATGGCCATCACGTGGGGAGAAGGACATGTATGCCAGGGATGATGCTTTTGACGATGGTCAGAGCACTTGGAAAGATTTTCCTTCCCATGCCTCTGAAGATGCTCATGTGTTCCACCCTCCTAAAAACTACATAGTTAAGTGTGTGAATTCTTTTCAGCAGCTTAAGAGTAGGGAATGAAGATGTCTTTTCATCCTATACTTGTTGTGACTAGCAGAACCCCTGGGAACTTGAAAATATTTATTGAGCAGGTAACTCACATTCTTTTGCATATTGCTCTTTGACAGTTTCATCCTCTGAGGGTCACTCTGCCTTTTTGAACCAGTCAAATGAAGTTTCAAAGACTCAAAATGATCTTCCCCTTCAAAGAAGCCAGCTAAGGGCTGCATGAGCTCTGCCAACAGTTCTTTTTTTTTTTTCCAGTAATTTTCATTACAAATGTTTATTGTGATTGATAATATTTACATACATGGAGAAATTTGCTGACTCTTCAAAATACACTATATGTACAAACCACTTATTTTACAGGAAAGTTTTCAACAAACATGTTAAGATCAAGTAGATAAAATTTATTTATTAATAAATACTAATTGAAGAACAATAGGTTGGCTCAAGGTGGAAAGACACTTATTGTCAAAGGTAACAACTGGAATTAATCCCTAGTACCCAGATAGAAGGAAAGAACTGAGTTCTACAATTTGTCCTCTGACATATACATGTGCCCTGTGTTTCACATATACACAGGCATATAAACATACATACATACATACATACATACATACACACACACACACACACACACACAAAGTAAAGTTTGCTAAGTGTTTCTTTGAATAGTTCTTTTTGTTTCCACTTGGTTGATTTCAGCCCTAAGTTTGATTATTTCCTGCCTTCTACTC
>NC_034605.1:39154654-39172535 GCF_900095145.1 Mus pahari
TTTTCCCTGAGGTGGGTTTCCTGTAAGCAGCAAAATGTTGGGTCCTGTTTGTGTAGCCAGTCTATTAGTCTATGTCTTTTTATTGGAGAATTGAGTCCATTGATGTTAAGAGAAATTAAAGAAAAGTAATTGCTTCCTGTTATTTTTGTTGTTAAAGTTCTGCCAGCAGTTCTTATGGGCTCTAGGACATTGTTTATGATTCATGGCTTATCAAGGTAACATATGAAGCCAGGGAGAATTTAGTCGAAATGCAGAGCACAATTCCAACTCCCCCTCCCAGGCACACGCCTTTAATGCTGAGTGAGGCATAAACTGAAACCACACACTACTGGTATCCAGGCATTATCTAGGCACTGCAGCTGGAATAGCAAGTAGAGGGCAGGCAGGTTGTGAGGGGTATGATAAGAGAGCCCAGGCATAGCTGAAGAGTTGGGGACTTTCTGACAACAGAAGAAAGCCTGTATCAAATATGTCATCATAGCGATTTTGTGGCCCAAGAAGGAAAATGGTGTTCCCCAAATGCCTATAAGACTGTGACAAAGCTATGGGAAGCAACAGAGGAAGCTACCATCCTGTTTCCATCCCATGGGGCTGGCCTGCACTACAGCCACTGCTGATGGGACAGATATGGTTTGTCAATTTAAGATGTAGCTCTAATTGGTGCCAAAGAGAAGTCTCCCACACAGCAGGGAAAGTCACTGTTATTAGCTTCCAACATAGGAGGAAAAAGAGTTTCTTTGGCTCCATTTTGAAGGTTTCATGACTAATTGGGCCTGGTAGTCAGGACCTGTGGTACACAGTGTGGAGGGACATCAACCTACTCATCTCAGCTGGCTACAAGTTAGAAGACAAATAGGGGTTGGTCCACTATCTCTCACTGGGCCTCACCCAACCACATCACAAACACATGAGCTGGGTACCAACTTTCAACACAGGGGCCTCTGGAGAGCACTCAAGAGCCAATTATCACAGAGGTTTTGGAAGCCCCCTCTATCAAGTTTGCAGCTGAAAGGAAACAAAGCGACTTGTCCCCAGTAATCTGACAAGTGTGGAGGGTTTGTGTGGAGGGTTCAGCTCACTGGCTAAAGATGGAAGACTGGCACCCTCCACCTGGATGCCATGGATGCCAGGTGTGAGAGAATCCTTCTCAGATCTCAAAGAACTTTAATGCACACTGTATGTAATGTACTGACATTGCTAGAAACAGGAGAAGAAATGAATGAGATAGATGGGAGTGAATGAATCTTTTGGGTTCCCCTCTGTAAAAGGGTAATAGCGGTCAAATGTAGTAAAACATAAATGACCTTAATGAAGCTTACTGGCAGTTTAAACTTGTTGTTCCTTGTAAAATAAAGCATGCATTTGTGCATGTACAAGTATGTGTTCTTGTAAGACTAGGAAATGATACACAAGTCAACTTTGTACTGATTTTCTTCAGACAAATGTACAACTGAAAAAGAATCAATAGGAGCAAACCCTTCATATCACTGTGGGTTGGGCTAGGTTGTTTGAACACTGTGCATGTGGAGGTCAAAGATAACTTGTATGAGCTGGCTTTCTCTTTCTACAATGCGGGTCTTAGGAACTGAATGCATGTAGTTAGCATTGGCAGCAGATGTCTTTACCCGGTGAGCCATCTTGTTGGCTTTATCATTCTTTTTTATAGGGAGACTATCATGTACCATTCCTGTTTTGATTATTTATAAAAAGTATGGTTTGGACTGTGACTGGGTGTGTAACTCAGTGGCTCTGTATAGACACATTGCACTACTGTTTATGACCACGTCCAACTATCAGCAGAACCACTTCCCCACCTCATCTGAAGCTCTGCTCTCATTGCATCCCAGTTCCTCACCTCTTCTGCAGGCCTTAGCAGTACTAGTCTACATAGTCTCTCTGAATGTGACAACTCTAGGTTCCCAATATCATTGCAATGGTAAAGTACTCTCCTTTTGGGTCTATTTTATTTCACATGGCATAACGTCTTCTTGGTTCATCTACATCATGGCACATGCCACAATTTCCTACTATTTTAGAGGAGAATGTTTTTCTATGGTATTGCATTATCAGATTTATCAGAATTATCTGGTCATTCATCTACCAACACAAACTACCTTTGGCTACTGGAACATGCTGCTATGAATAAAGACATACACGTATCTGTTCATTACTCTGCTTTCAGTTGTTAAGGCAATACACTCAGAAGTGGAGCTGCTGGCCACATGGGAAATCTGAGAGAGGGAGCCTCTGTTGGGCTTTACACAACTGTGCTCCCTCATATTTATGATACATTTTGGGTTATGGCTTTATTCCAATATTTTGGTGGTCCTGGAGCTCACTATGAAGATTAGGTTGGCCTTAAACTCAAAGAGACCCACCTGCTTCTGCCCCCTAGGTCCTGGGATTGAAGATATCCATTGTGCCCAGTTTTTAATTCTTTCCTACTATGCTTAATCAGAGAAGACTAGACTATGTAGATGGAGTCTTATGATGTTGAACACAAGTCAGCCAATTTCCTGCCACACCAGTTTCTTACCTGGAAAGAAACAAGCCAAGGTCTGCTCATAGGCTGTGTATGAGGAATCAGCTGACTCTATTTTCCTGTATACTCACTCTTCTGCCTTCATGTGTAGTCTCTTCAGCATCTATGCTAATGATTTCCCTAACACCCTGGCTCAATCACATCTAGCATGTTCAAGTTCAGTAGGTAGTTTTCCTCCCTAATGCTGCCCACCCATATACACTGCAACCTGAATCTCACTGGCATCTAGAACATGTCCATGTCTTTAATCAGCCTCCCAGCTTTCTGCTTTTTTTTCAAACTGCCACCCTTGCAATTCCTCTTCCTCAATGCGCCTTTTGTTTCTTTGATCCCTTCCATTATCCTAGTCTCAAAGGCCTTGCTGCTCTGCTAACTTGGCATTGGTCATCAGTCACTGCAGTGATGTCCTTGAGTGTGGCCTTCTTCAAATGACTCCAATTGCTGTCTTGTCTTTGCTACTTGCAGCTTGGGGAAAAGGTGCCAATCTCTTTATGTGCTCTAAATACTGCAAATCAAAGCTGGATGCTTTTGCTATGAAGCAAGTGATTCAGTGTCAGCTTTACTATCTCTCTTCCCGCTTTCCCTTCTCTGACGTGATGGTGTGCTTCTCCCCATTATCCATACCAGACTTCACTTTCCTCACATATCTCCATCTTAATCGTATACCCAGACTACTCAGAGAGCTTCACTCTAAAGCCTCTGAAAGGATCAGGAGCATTTAAAATTAATTTTCTTGTCAATATAAAGAAAAACACAAAGGAGGGTCCTGGCTCATCTGATAATTCTGAGTTTACACTGTTAAACAGAACCAGGAAGAAAGGTAAATGACAAGGTAAGAAGGGAAATATGACTATGTTCAGTCCCTCTCCTCAGTCTGATCTTGTATATTGTACAGTCTACACTCTCCCCTCCTTCCCTCTCTCTTTCCTTCTGTAGAAGGAATTTTGGAAATGCCTTCCCCTATAGCTCTCGGACCATGTTCTATTACATTCTTTATTGGATTCCAGTGATTACTTCTGTATTAGCTCTGTTCTTAGTCAGCACACATCTTAACATCGTCACATCCTCACAAACATTCACATATAGACCTGCCTGCCCTTAACTATTCTCTGTTCTTTCCTTCCAAGAAGTTCTTCCATGTCTTTCCCTCTCTCATTCCTGCTATTCCTTCTGTCTTTTCTCCCTTACTCTCTTATATCCAACAAAGTCTACTTGGATCTTTCATCAGGTGGTTGAGCAGCCTCTCAGCTCCAGGTCTACATCCTGTTGGAGCACCTAGAAGGTCAAGAGCTGGCAATGCAGACTCAGTCTGGGGAAACATCTCCTTCCCTCATTTGGGTTCCCTTTGTTCCCTCCTGTAGTTAACAGCATTCCTTGAACTGAGTGACTCACAAACACTCACACTAGTGTAAGAAGCCAACTTTGTTCTTAATGGGACAGTTCAGGCCGTGTCCTGGCAATCAGGTAGAGTAGCCTCCAGGTCCTATTATGGATTATTAAACCTGGACAAGTATTAATTAATGTGACATTTCTGAAACCCCACAAGGTTGTACAGAAATAATGTGGAGTAAAGTCAAACCAATGCTGTTAACATTTTAGAACAGGTCCAAGTGCAAATGTAGTAATTGGCTTTGTAATGACTGTTTTTGTATTGTTTTAGCTATTCTTTAAGCTGTTTGAATTAAAGGAAAAAACCCAACTATATTAGAGTAGCAACTGCTTTTTAAATTGGTTAAAGGAACATAGATTAGACTTTAATCAATGCTTAAATGTTTACCAAAGATCCATTTTAAAGTTTCTTTTATTGGATACTAAGATTAATAAACTGGTCATTATGTGTGATGAATTTATCCATGGTTATAGCCTTCTGGCTATTAAAAAAACCAATCAATGTTCAATGTACATCATTCATACATCTCTTATTTGTTTTAATGGCTTGGGGTCATGGCTTTAAATGGGAGAGCAGGTGCTTACAACAAGCCTGAACACGTGTGTTCTAATAAGGAGGCCCTGATGGACTGCCCCTTTGTGGAATCACCCTTAACCAATGCAGAGAGTATAATAACCCATAACTGTGTGACACACACAGATTACTAGTCAAGTCTTATTTTGCTTGGGATCGATGGATCTTCTATATTCTTTATTTGAAATGCATCAATTTTAAGGAGGCTTTAACAAGAGAGAAGAATTTCTTATATTGCAGAGACTTTTATTATAAGGAGATTTTATTTGTACATATGCTTTGTCCTTACTATCTACCATTTACCAGAAACTATAATGGCAGTACAAATCTGAGACTTTGAGACATATTTAATTACTAAAGACTTTTGCTCTCACCTCTTTGTCCTCACCCTAGGGACTTTAGTGCCTCCGAGGAGATGAGTACAACCAAGACTCACGGGCATGATTAAGGAAGGCACTCAGGAACTGGGGTCTAGTTGACTTAGCCAGGGCTCATGGACATGTGTTTGAGAAAAGAAAATCAATCACATGTACTGAATTGTAATGTTTGTCCTTTTTATTTTTCCTTCTGTATAAACCAGAGGTTTCCTGCACCCTCCAATCTTACACCACATCTTCCACCTGCTGCTGGGTAAACCACTTCTACACTGAATGTCTAATTCTGCAGCCTGAAGAGGAATTCATTGTTTGTACTCACCCCAGTCAGTGACAACAGCTAAAACATCTGGCAATTCAATAAATGATAGTTATTATAGCAAGTAAGGCTATTCTTCCTAAAAGAGCTGTGCACTAACAAAATGATTTTTAAATTCTGTTTGGTAAAAAAAAATCTGGAGAACAAAATTTATTGTGACGTGTCATACAGAATCTCCTATTTGGAACACCACACCAAGTCTCATTTATCTACTATTCCCCTACTCTTCTCAGATCCAGGAAACAAATGGTTGGATGGAAGTGATCACCTCTCAATTGCTGATGGCTAAAGGTAAACTAGAGGAGAACAAAGACTATGACAGAGAACCAGGCTTCTGAAGCTACCGCTGGAATCTACTGTCCAACCCAGGTACTGTGGTCAGTGGTAACTCTCTCTCCCTCCACTGAGAGAAGACCTCAGCTGTACTTATCACTCAGATACATGCAGCAGGGATGTGAAGTGACAGTCATGGAAGGTAGATTGATAAAATCATCTTACAACATCGAGAAATCAATGTATTTAGTGGCATTCCACACTAAAAGCATACAATCTATATTTGTCAATTAAAAATAAGGGTACAAATAAAAGTAGTATCATCGAAAATTCTGTGTAAGGGACTATGGGGCAATCTATCCGTTTTCCTATCTTTCCAGTTACTCTCATTAAAGATAAATGGTTTTTCATGTGATTTCCTTTCAGTGAGGCAATGGGAACTGAACTTAACTCCTACATGCTAGGAAGGAATTCTACCTCTGAGCTACACACCTGTAGATGCTATGTCATAACAAATATACTGTAGAAAGCAATGGTGAGGTAGATAGTGTGCATGGAGATCTCACACTAAAGAGCTTGACTACAATTCGGCAGTCTCCCTTCCTCCCAAGAACTGGTTCTTTTAAAGAATAAAAAAGCTATTCTTTTTTTGTCCTTACTTGTAAGGTAACAGATAGTAAATACTTTATGCTCAGATGGGACCTATACCAGTTATGTACCCACACGGTTAGAATTCTCTGAGGAGATGCTGTTATGAATAGTATAACCCCAGAAAGGATTTGTTTACTTTTCATGCAAATATTAAATATATATTAAATAATAAACAAAAAACCCTATTAGGACTTTGGATATTTAGAAAATGAATCCTATTCTTGACAGAAAACAAACACATGATCCAAAGAGCTCCGAGTGGCTGCTTTGGGGTTGAGGTAGTTAACTGGCTTGCTTTCTAGTGTCCACTCACCCACTACAATCCCTTGCTGAGTAACTCCGGATGCAGATCAGGTATTTCTGGGTTCTGAATGTAAGAAAATGGTTCTCAGTTATAATGTACTCCCAGCAAGTGCTAACTAAGTAAACCACTCAGGAAGATAACCCTACACACACAGTCCACATCCATGACAATGGGGCTGAACAAGCCTGGAGGACAAGTCCTCACCTACACTTCTAACTGAACTTTGAACTTCCTTCCCTTGGTGCAAGCTCAACCCCTGCAAGCTTCCATAGTCTCTGGCTGCTGGGAAGAAGTGTTAAGAACTGTGTGTGCTAGGCAGTTCACATTCATACCATAATACAGCCAGAAGATCAATAAACGTAGTAATCTCCTTAGTTCTGACACACCCCAGTCCACACCAGTCCACAGTCTTAGGCATTAGAAACCCTGAAGTCTATAACATTCCACGTGGCAGCTGGGACAAAGCAAAGAGCCACTTAGGATTCAATTCTGTGGATGATTATGACTTTTTCTTAATGACAGTTTTTCTTTTATTAAAAGTAGATTTTTTTCCATACAATATATTCTGATTATAGTTTCCCTTTCCCTAACACCTCTCAGTTCCTCCCTCATTCCCTTCCCATCCAGATTCATACACTTTCTGTCTTAGAAAACAAACATTTAAGGCATAATAATAAAATAAGATAAACCAAAACAAACACATAAGAATATGAAAATAACAAATAGAAGAAAAATAGCCAAAGAAAAAGCACAAGAAGTGCATTTGCACACACAGGAATCCCATAAAAAACACAAACCAGAAGCTATAAATATATATGCAAAGGACCAGTAAGATTAAAAAACAAGGCCCTGCCACAACATATGGTGAGACAAAGAACCCCCAAAAGATGGCACTGTGTTCATTTTGTGTTAGCCATCTACTGCTGGGCACAGGGCCTACCTTTATGAGCTACCTATAATGTTTGTATGAACAATTAAAAAGTCAGAGAAGAAAAAACACCCAAAGATGGTTAAGCCATCTGTTCAAACATGTCAACACATTCTTTAACCCCTGCTATCCTTAAACAGGTATTTTCATTAGAATGCTACTGTGTTTAAACCTTGTTGAAGTTAACCTGATTTAAAAAACTCCTTTACTGGTATAGCAAAGTAGACTAATATGGGCATCTCTGTTTAATACATGAATAAAGAACATTTAAGGAATTTTTCCAAGTTTCTTCTGTGATTTAATGACACAGTCACATGAGTTCATGGTCTCGTGTTTTCTAATTTGCCTCAACTACCACACAAAGGGATTATCACTTCCCCACTTTAATTTTTCTATAGGATTTTGCTAAAATCAGGTCTGAGTTTACTCTGGAATAATAAAGTATTACGCTAAGCACACAGAATAGATAGCCCTGCTGTTTCTGTAAATTCTTCATCAGGCTTGAGGCAATTGATTTTGAGGCTTAAAATTTTGTTTTTGAAAGCACAATTTAGCTTGAGCAAGGAGACTAAACTTTTTTAACTAAAATAGCTGTGACTCAAAATGCTTTCTTATATGAAGATGAATTCTAGCCCTACTATGTAATATTATATATATATATATATATATATATACATATATATATGAATATATATGAATATAACTCTACTTCAGAAAAAATCTATACAAAAGAAAATTCATGTGGTATTCTGTAGTAGTATCAGTTATAAATATCTTTTTAAAAAATTTATTTATTTATTTATTTATTTATTTTTACACTCCATATTTTATCCTGCCCCCATCCACCTGACTGTTCTACATCCCATACTTCCTCCCCACATATAGCAGCTGATATGAGGCCCGCAACACACGTACAATAGAGGACTGCTGGGTTATAAATATCTTAATGGGAAATAAATTGAATACTCGGGACATAATATGGCTGTTTTTCTATGTCACTTACGACACTGAATTCCAGGAACCAGAACTTTGAACAGATCTTTCGTGACATCCTGGGAAGCATTCTGGCTTAAAGACTATTTCCAGGGACAGTGCTTTTAGACATTTCTGTTCCATGTCTCAGCTGCCTAGAAATAAGTACTTGGAAAGACAGGTGCAGACAGCATCTGCTACAATGTGTGTGTTTTAATGGCAAGGTGGAAGGACAGTTACTCATTTCAGAGACCCCAAAAGCACGATCTCTCCTCTCAGAATTCACTGGTAACATGCTCTGTCACCACTGAAGAAGAAAACAAATGTTGACAATCTAGTTCCCACTGTGTTCCTGTGTCTTAGCTACCGCAGCCCACTCTAATCTTAAGTGAAGAAACTGGTAATTTAAATTGCCAGTCTAAGACTCTATAATCAGTTTTATACATTATAAATAAATTGAATTGAAGTAAGTGGTTCAATGCAACTGTGGTAGGGGAAATGCCAGCCCAATGTACAATGTCAAAGCTGCCATTACCCTACACCAGTCAACACAGAGCACAAATAGGCAGAGGTTGATTATAGGAGGAAAGGGACTCACTGTATTATCAGGATTACAAGAGAAGCTGCACAATCAATTACCAACGAACATATTTCATGCCTTCTCTTCAGAAATGACGATCTGAGAGATGCCAATTATAAATACTTCTTACCAACAGAGTAGAAAAGCCCCTATCAGCCTCATAACTAGTTAATTAGAATTACATCTAAGAAAGCTTGATAGTCACTGTGGTCTTGGGAAAATTTCAGATTCTAACCTTGCAAAGCAAAGGTTTGGAATCTGAACTTCCAGTAAGGTATGCAAAATAACATCTCTCTATACATGAGTAGCTGTTTTTAAGGCAAGTGCAAGGACTTATTCTTTATAAGGTGCTGTAAAAAGTTACTTCAATGACTTAAAAGAACATGTTTATCACACAGTCTAGTCCTTTAAATGATATCCATTTATCCTACAAAAGCTATCAGGGACACATATACACAAAGATATTTATGGCAATATTATAATTAGACCCCTCCCCCCAGAAACCAAGTAAATATTCAACATTTTGGGGACAGAGTAAACAAATCATGAGAAGCTAAAAATGAAATACTGGAAACCATTAAAAAAACATGAGTCAAAAGTAACTTGAGTCATATGAGAAATGTTCACCTTATGTTGAGATAAAAATAGCTTTAATAAACCCAGCGTGTAAGTTATCTTCTCACAGGGTTAGAAAAGAGGAGCAGATCTCTTTCTGTTCACTCCAGTGCTGCAAGCAGGTTCTGGGGTATCTCAGGCAATGCAGGGAAGTAGAGTCCTGACACAGTAGAACCCTCAGGCCACTGAGAAGAACAGGGAAACACTAACTCCAAGGTCAGGCTTCAGTATGGGCTAGATCATGAGTGTGTCCAACCACAAATGGGGAGTGAAACAGACTAAGAAATGCAACTGATTGTATGTTAGGATTTAGTCTTGCTAAACCTGAGTTTACTGTGCTATTCCAAAATTGATGATAAGAGAATGAGAAAAGCCACCATTTTGTAGCTAATAATATAAGAACTGACTCAGACATGATATATTAATGGGTCTGAAAACCACTGGATGAAAAGCTGCTGGAGCTTTATTTATTAGAAAAGAAACAGATTGTTAATTACAGAGACAAACAGGATTTTTACAATGGGAATATCTGGCTAAATCCACTCTAACAAATGACCAAACTAAGTATGAAACATAGCACAAAAGACATTAGTTTCCTGAAATAAACAATGGAAAAAAATAACTGGATTACCCACACAGTTTTCTTGACAAGGGTATAATTCTGAGTATGTCACTAGATATTAACCTGACAAAGTCAGAAGGGAGGACATTCTGGGCTAAATACGCTAATGTCATGAACGTTAATAAAAACTGCACAAAAATCCCATGTTAAAGACTAAGGAGACATGACTACAAAATGCAATCCTCAACTCTTGCATGGATTCTCCATTAAAAGCAAACCACCCCTATGCCCTCAACAGCAACATGGATGGATCTTTCTGATACCCGGGTGTCCTCTTGGATTTGGTTAATTTGTCTTAAAGGATCACACATCTACTCAGGTGGCCCTGATTTGAATCCCAGTCCTGTAAAGTCACAGACTCTGGGTGAGTCCTGTAAGTACACAGGGTCTGCTTAGTTCCCCCCCTTATGGCGCTCCTAGGTTCTTCCCTCTGCCAGTGTCTCTCTCAGTGGGGTACATTTGCACTCATCAGGACAAGGTTTTAAACTCTGTAGAATGGACTATGCTGCTCTGGAGTAACTACTTAAGTAGGCACAACTGGCTCTTTAGTTTATGGCCCTCTGGTACCACGGGCTCAGTTTTCCTTCTTGCTGCAGCTCCTCTTTTTGCATACAAAGTATTCCTCAGAAAACAACTTACAACACATCAAATATTGGCAGGAATCTAAAGCTGTAATGTCTGAAGTTATCTGTACATATGATTTATTGTAGACGTTTCACTGTTATAACCTGGTAATTAGAAAATATTGATAAAATGCAAACATATTATTGATGTCAATTATAGAAGCACAAGATTGACGAGCTTCCCAAATTGCTCTGACAGCAGCAGTTAGAGAGTAATGCCCATCAATACACATCTAGTCACCACCAATGCAGAGCAATTAGGCTGCCAGGAAACAATGCTCTCACATTAAAAATGAGAATATTCAAATAGATGAGCAGGAAGCCAAGAGGAAGCTCTATCAGAACTTCAATTGAAGACTTACTCAGTGAAAGCCAGTACATACTAGGGATTCAGGATAAGACAGGCAAAAAAATTATTTGAGTGAATAGAACCAAAGATGAAGTCCCAAAGAGGAGACACAGTCAATGTTATTAGAGTTAACCAGAAGAAGGAGGATTCAAAATGTAATTGGACTAACAATAAGGAAGCCTATGTTTTCATGGTAGCAGCTGAATTTGAATAGGGAAGCAGCTAGCTTCCAAAAATCTTTAGATACATATCAACTGACACCCACTGTGTTGAAGACCTCCACGGAGAAATAAAAAAGGCATACAGTCCTGTCGACCTGGGAAGAACACTCTCCTCATCCACACACTAGGGAAGGACCACAAGAAAGAGTGAAAATCAGGAGTCTCATCTAGAGCTGCGGCCTGAATCATCCTGTGTATGGGATGTCCCAATCATTCCAATCACAGTTTCTCTTCTCAGCACTGTAAAGTTAACAAGGGGCTTTTTATTACAGAGCGGAGTTTATAGATACCAAGAAAGGCAGGCCCCAGGTTTATATTTTACCCTGTCTCACTGTAGCCTTCCTTAGATGCTTCAAAGTTGGCCTTCTAATTCAAATCTATATGTTTGTGTAATAAAAGTATACATTATTCTATATATCATGCCAACTCATGTGCAGGTGGAAGACTACAATATAAACTATAGGTATGAATGAATGCAAAAGAGAATGTGGCAAAACTGGAATCCATATATACTGCTGATGGTAATACACAGTTGTGTAGCCACTCTAGGGAACGTGGTGGTTCCTCACAGAGTAAAAGCCTGACTATTCCACTCCTAGGTATTTTCTGAGGAGAATGAATGTATATGGCCTGAAATAGCTTTTCAGAAACTTGTATGAGCTGTTTAAGAGGGAAAAAAGGAAACAACAAAATATTCACCAACAACTTAGGAGTGAATAAATTTACAGTGAGTACGATCTAGCAACAAAGTGGAATGAAGTCCTGAAACATGATACAGAATGGATTGGTCCTGAAAATGTATTATGTGAAAGGAGTTAGTCCAGGCACAAACTCCAGGCAATGTCCTCCTGCTCTGCTCTGCTCTGCTCTCCTTCCTCTCCCTCCTCCTCCTCTTCTTTGTTAACTTGACACAAGTTAAAGTTATCTGTGAAGCAGAACCTCAACTGAGGAAAAAGTCTACATTAGACTGCCCATAGGAAAATATGTAGGACAGTTTCTTAAGCGATGGTTGATACTCGAGGGCCCAGATCACTAAGGGCTGTGCCATCCTTGCGCAGGTGGTCCTGTGGTATGTAAAACAGCAGGATGGGCAAGTCAGAAAACAGCCCTTCTCCATGGTCTGTGTCAGTTCCCTCCTCCAGTTCCTTCCCTGACTCCCTCAGATGATGGACGTGGAAATGAAACCTGAAATAAGTCCTTTATTCTACAAGTTGCTATTGGTCACGGTCTTTTGCTGCTGCCCAACACTTCAGCAAGGTTCAGGTCCTGAGAAAGGGAAGGAGTGTTGGTGCAGGTGAAGACACAGACCACGTGCTGACATTCAAGCAAGTGGCCCTGAATAGCTCAAGCTGTCTTCATTTATACAACCACAATCCTGCTCACCTGATCAGTGGTATTATTGGTTATTTTATTTAAAGAAATCATAGCATCAGCTTCATAAGCCTCATCATTACAAAAGCCCCCAACAGTTTCACTCCCCCCATCTTTTTTAAAATTTAATTTTATTTGTAATTCATTTTTTATACTCCATATTCCATTTCCCGCCCCTCCCCACCCACCCTCCGATTGCTCCCCATCTCACACCTCCTCCCCACCCCACTCTGTCTCCACGTGGATGCCTCCATATCCCACCACACCTGACCTCTCAACTCCCTGGGGCCTCCAGTCTCTTGAGGGTTAGGTGCTTCATCTCTGAATGAACACAACAATTTTATTTTTCTCCACTCATCAAATAGCACCCCTCTGTCATAAAACTGTTTTCTTATTTCAGACAGAGATGTGCTCATTGTATAAAGCAACCTTTCCTTATCGGCACCCATCAATTCCTGATTAAATTTCTATTAATCAGATACAACATCCCCATTTTTTAAGTCTCTGTTCATCAGACATATCTTCCTCAGAACAGTGATGCAGGCAGCACTCACTGTTCTCCACAGCTGTGACAGGCTTACTCAATGTGACTATAGTTGTTTCTCTAGGGACATGACTATATGTCTCCAAATACTCAAGACTAATAGTCACTTCTGGAGGATCAGTAGAGGCAGAGAGGAGAGAAAGGTTTTACCCTTCGACCAAAGTATTGAGAAAACATAGCATCACCCACAGCGCTTTCAGCCTGTGTGATCGTGACTTTGCCTGTGACCATTCTTGGACCTTCAGTCCACAGGCAGCCATTATTGGACAAGCTGGACCACAACCTGTAAGTCATCCTAATAAATCCCCTTTCCACCTATATCCATTCTGTAAGTTCTGTTAACCTAAAGAACCCTGACTAATACATAGACTGAAATAGTCAAAGAGATTGGTATGAACATGCTAGACTTCACATAGTCAATTAGCATGAACATTTGGTCAAGTTGAGAAAAATCAGACTAGGGAATTTTCAAGTAATTTTTCTGTACTGTACTAGTTGAGCCTAGATCTATTCCTTGAAGTGCTAGGACACTTGGTCCAATGCATGAGTGTCTGTCACAGCACTGGATCCCACACAACCACTGCCTTGCTCTGCTTTTACAGGTCTCTTTGCTGCCCCAAGTTGTTCAGACATCTGGCGTTGTGAACAAAGCATGCCACCGATAGTTGTAGGTAGTTTTGAAATAGACCAGAGGGTGGAACACACTCCTAACACCAATCTTGAATAAACTTGCAAGCATTTTTTTTCCTGGTATAGAACTAACATTTATTTTCTTTTTTTCTACATACTCTATCTGAGTGAAGGGAACTCATGTATCTCCCTTCATTTCACCTTCACTTAGAATCTCACTTGAAAAGTGATTCTCATGAAGATACTGTGTGAATACTCTTTCCAGGGTTTATATGGCAGTCCATTTTCAGAGGTGCAGGATGGAAAACCCTACATTTTCTATGTAGAAAAGAATACTTTCCCAAATAACTTAAACTTGTCCCTGGGACGAGTGCCCCCTCCATTCCTGAAGACCTGCTATTTTTCTGACATTAAATTTCCTCTGCTTGGCTTTTAATGCTGTCTTGTGGGCTGGTAAGATGAAGCATATAAAGGTGCCTACTAGCAGCTGGAGATCCTAAATTAGATCCCAAGTACCACATGGTAGGAGAGAAGTGCCTCTCTCAAATTGTTCTCTGATTTCCCCATGTGTGCTGTGGTACCTAAAGTCCCAACATTAATAAATAAATAATAAAAAGAACACTATCTTGCAATATCACCTTCAGTTCCAAAGAAATATGTACTCTATCCTATTGAGCAAAATCACAGGGAAGTTTTAGTTTCAATGGATTGATTTGTAAACTCTAAAACTTAAACGGCTCCCCAATCAGTGTAAAAGTGTAAGAGGATAAAGCAACCCTGGCATCCAAGTTTAGTTTGGAGATTTAGAGCCCAGGGATGTTATCACATCAAAGCAATCTGCTCATCGCATAGTTCTCTGGAAAGCAGGGGTGACAAGATGACTGCAGGCAGACAAGGGTTCTTCCTAGGCTTAGTGTGAGATACTGGCTTCCCATCTGAGAGACTGTATTCCGCAAACTCCACAAGAGGTTCAGAAATGCTGGCACTACAGTCTCACTCTCAGAGATTCAAAAGCAACTGCTCCAGCATGACTGAGTTTGGGGGACTTGCTCAAGTATCATAGATGACTCTACTGTCAAGGCTGGTTACTAGCTGTGCAAGTGAAGAGTCCTATAACTGAAGTTCTCATTGAAGACCAGATAGCCTTTGCCTTCTCACCAAGACAGCATGAAATAGAAAGTTAAAGTAAATGCCAAGTGTCCTGTAACATATTAAAGTAAAACATTTTGGGGTTAAGATTAATTTTTTTCTTCTTTTCTTGGGAGAACTGTACTATTGTTTAGAAATTTTGGATTTTCCCCCCTTCCTTTTCTTTTTTGCCCAATACCATAAAGTGATTCAGAATGAAACATTCTACTTATGTAAGATCTAAAGCATCTAAAAGAGGAGGCACTTATAAAGAATGTGCTAGTCTTCTATGTTAGCTTCTTTCTTCCATCATGGAAAAATAGGGGTATGCAGATGGCCAAACCCCAGTCATGCATGCTTAACAGGTCCTGGGAGTACAAGTGCATGGTACACAACCAAGCTCTTTCCTTTTTGGATTCTCCAGGACTTGGAACAGGTTTAAGTCTTGAATTGCTATCAACAGGAATTCGAGTCGAATCCCCCACCTATGTAACCAATTCTCAGTCTAGTGTGCTCTAGCCCACTAAGTAGAAGCACACAACATTTTCAGCTAAGTTTTTTCAATCTCTAAAACTTGAACAGAGTCTGAATCACTATAAAAGTAATAAGATTTAAAAAAAAAAAAAAGCACTGAAACAAAGCTGTAGTTTGGAGATCAAAGGTTTTAGAGGGTTGTCACATGATGAGTAAGCCATTACTCAGATCTCAGGAAGTAGGACTTGAATTTACGTTCCATTGGTCACTTCACTGATCAGATGTGATCCTCTTAGTAGTCTTTTGTTCAGCTCTGGTTTACCTCATTAGCCTGCTGGCTGCTCGAGAAGGACCATTTTTCTGGAACTACTGGTAGTGAACTTCTGAGCACCCCAAGGGCTTGAAGTGGGTGCTTCTCAATTCTGTGTCCTCCGAAGGATTCAAGGGCATACAGAAGGAAGAAGCTGCTCTGGGTGCCTCTACCATTGCATGACTCTTGGTGTTAACAGCTTATTTCCCCAAGGTTATAGAAGTATATTAGATCCTATGTTTTTATAAAGTTCTATTAAAATGCAATTAAAAGCTCTGAAGTATACATAGTGGTTGAGAGTTTGCCCAACCTGTACAGTTCCAACACAGCACAGCACAGCACAGCACAGAATCCTTGCAGCAATTGAAGGATCCTACTTTGAGGCACTATGTATTACCAGGATGGTGACAGAAGCCTCAGTTTAAACCTTGGTATTGACCAAACCTATCTGCTTACCTGAAAATGGTGGGGATCTATAGGAAGGGTTACCATAAATGTACGATGTCTGTGAGACTGGCATTCTTGGGAGAGATAATCCCTCATCTTTCTCATTGAATGGCCATAACCAGAATTCAACTTTAAGGGCTCTCATTTGGATTCTTCTTCTATTTTCTTGGTAAATTTAATTTAAACAACAGCAACAACAAAACAAATCTGTGCAGACAAAGCACCTATCCAGAACATTACTTTGTGTATCTTTCTGCATTTGCATGAATTTACAAAACACTGTCTTCCCCTAGGTAGCTGAGTAAATTACAGTGTGCTGATCTGTGTGTTTATACTGTCTGTACTCCATGGAGCTGAGAGGAGAACAAAGCTCAGGAAGTAGTACTTGGTTCTTGGACTTGCCTTTGAGGTTCTACTTATCACAGGCAGGCTGATCCCACTGTTAGCCATCTCTTCATGTACAAACAGGAGGAATGACAGCTTTATATGCTCCCCAAAGAAGCTGCCCAGGGGAGGTGTGGCTACTGGAAGGGCCATGCTATAAGATCTAGGAAACTGTCTTTTTCATTCTTTGCAAGTAGCATTAGCTACCTTACTCTCCTGGTTTCTTCCCAAATGTCTCAGGAAAGCACAGAGTTTGTGTAGCCAGCTTTCTGTTACTGTAATACCTGAGAGAACTGAAACGAGGAAAAGGTTTATTTGGGCTCAGTTTGGGAGGATTCGGTCTGTGGTTGGTTGTCTGTGACATTGTAGCCTGAGGTGAGGTAAGGATGGTGGGAATACAGGTGCAGCAAAAGTACTCAGGGGCTGGAAAGTGAACAAGAAAGGAAGGGACAGGATCCCGCAGTCTGTATGAGGGCACAAAACTCCCATCAGTGACCAAACCTCTTCCCATGGGCACTACATTGTATAGGTTCCATTGCATCCCCAAAGTACAACGTTGGAGACCAAGGTCTTCACAGAGAGGACTATGGGGGAGTAATCAAGATCCAAACTATAGCTAATTGTTCTAAGTTTATACATATACCATGGCTGCCAACTACAAAGAGAAAATATTATGAGTTTTCATTATTGTTCCAGGGTATGGGTAAATATTAGCTTAAGAATTTTTGCTTTACTGACATTGAGCTTTTAAGAAATGCAAATATATCTAGATCACTCCTTTAAAGGTACAGCAGGCAATCTCTATGGCAGTATTAGTGTGTAGGGTACTATACTTGGTATAAGGACAGCCACAACAGTTTCTGTCCTCAAGGAAACAAAGCCATGTAATACTAGTAAGTCAAGGTTCTACTGAATTTTTCTTTCTTCTTTCTTTTCTTCCCTTCCTTTTTTCTTTCTTTCCTTTTCCTTCCTTCCTTCCTCCCTTCATCCATCCCTTCCTTTTTTTCCTGCCCCCTGCATTGGATCCAGGGCCTTCACATGCCACACAATTATACTCACAACTGAGGTACATCCCTAGCTCTAAGAAACCAAAGAAACACAAAAGCACTTTCTATTACTTGTCTATTTCTATATAATCAGGGTTTTTTTTTTTTTTTTTTTTTTTTTTTTATTTAGTGTTTTTTGGGGTAATCTGGGATATCCTGGAACTCACTATGTAGCACAAGTATCTCTGTGCACATACACGTACATGTCCTG
>NC_034605.1:39172573-39209738 GCF_900095145.1 Mus pahari
CTCTGCTGGGATTAAAGGCGTGAGCCACCACTGCAAGGCCTATACTCATGTATCTTAATAAAAGCCCGTCATTTACCTGCCAGAGGAAGACTGCTTCTTGACCCCGACAGAGGGTACATGCATGTATTCCTCTCTCAGCAATGGGAAGGGTGAGGTAGGAGGATCATGATTTGCAGCCAGGCTACATAGTAAGATCCAGTCTCAGAAAACAAATTATACAAACCAACACACATGATGCTCAGATACCACTAGTCTTGTCTGTCTTCTGTATCCATGGGTTCTATACATCTGTACTGAATGACTTGTCATATTCCCTAAAAATAAAGTCTAGCAACTATTAATACAGCATTTAAATTATATTAGGTTTTATAGGCCATCTAGGGATAATTAGGAAAAGACATATATGGGTTATATTAAAATATTACGTCATTTCCATTTTAAAGGTGAGAATCAACAGTCGTGGTGTCCAGGTGATGAGGATGCTAGAGCAGTCCTTTGCAGATACCAGGATAGTGTACTTTGGCAACTTACCCCTAGAGACACGCCCTGAGGCCCAGGAACAAACTCTGAGATGAGCATTTCAGGAATGGAAGCTGAGTTTCATACAAAGCTTATACCTTGTTGATCATGTATGTCTAAGTCTATAGACAGTGGAACGAGTATTTATTTACTTCCATCTGTCTTGCTGTCTGGAGCAGCTGGCTGCTGGGACCATTATTGACTGTCCCATTGCTCTACCTCCTAAACTTGAGAGCACCTTCGTTCAAATAGGGTACTCTTGGTATTAACCTCTAAAACTAGTTTGCCCTACTCCCTGCTAATGCTTTTGTATTTTGTTGTTTAGCAGTCTGCATTGTGATAAGAACATTAACATAAGCTAGGTTATGTGGAGTGAATTTCTGCCTGTTCCTTGTGAGTCTCATCATTGGGCATGCTTTTATCCACATGTAATAAATATTTCATAGTAAAGCTGTTATCTGGAATTTGGTCTTCACAGCTCCACTTAAAACACTGAAAAATAGTGAGATGAGACTTCTATGGGACAGGTGCCCTGCATAGAAACTGGCATGCTGGCAGGGCCTCTAATGTGTGTGGTAGGATACAAATGCACAGTGGAACTGCCTAGAAGACAGGCCACAGACACTCCCTTGTTGCACACTTAGAAATCTGAAATAGATTTGGGAACATCTCTACAGAGACTCACTTCAGCACAAGATTTTTGAAAGACGTGCATAAAGAATCTGTGCTGGAACTTTATATGACCCAGCACAGGGGAAGGCCAGGGCCAAGAAGTGGGAGTGGGTGGGTAGGGGAGCAGGGGTGGGCGGGGGGGGGGTATAGGGAACTTTCGGGATAGCATTTGATATGTATGTAAAGAAAATAATAATTAAAAGATGGAAAAAATAGAGAAGAACAGAAGCTGGCTTTCTTCACACTAATCAATAACTTTGCATTTTAAAGTTTGGGATGTTTTTCATAATAAGCTGAATCAAAAATCTATTTGAAAAATATATATTTATATTTAAAAGATCCAGGTTGTTTGCACGTAAAAAAAAAAAAAAAAAAAAGAATCTGTGCTGGATGAAGCTGCCACAGGCTGAGCAGTTAGTCACTCAGTGTCCCCTGAATCTTTGCAACGTGGGAACACTTATGCCTATTTATGCTATAGGGAAGTGAGTCTTACAGAAGGTCATTCATCGGAATTCCTAAGGCCTGGAAGTGACGACTAGGACTAGAAATCATTGCCACCCAAGTCTTCTGGGTTGCACGAGGTAGAGCACGTAGGAAAGTATGGCATACTTAATGTCGAGTGGGGATGGGGGTGGGGGGAACAGATTCAGTTTCTAGAAGATTCCCTTTTTGTAAAATAGAAGGTTACTTCTTCAGCCAGAGTGGGATTAAAGATGAGTGTGGGTTAGTTATGGTGGCATTATTCACTAGTCAATGGCTCTGCTATTTCCAGAAGATGTTGGTACATATTTTAACCTATAATCATAGAAGAACTACCTGGTACACAGGGCTTGCAAGCAATTTTGCACATTAGAAGTCTTGTTGTCAGAAAGGCTGACTCCAGCTCATAGAGCCCATCAACGCCTGAACCAGAACCAGAACCAGCCCTGAGTTCTGGATTGAACATTCCTCTTTTATTAAGTGTTTATGGAATACTTAGTAAAACTATGGGCACACAGAGCAATGCTGTGAATAAGAGAACAAACCTGTCTCCATGGAAGCTTGAAGTTCAGGGTAAGGGTAAAGATGACTAAGAAAATGCCACAATAAAGCAGGCTATAAATGTTAGCGTATGAAGTCACATCTGGAAACTAGTTCAGAGGAGTCCAAAATCTCACCATGAAAGAAAGACAAAGAAATAGCAATGGGGGCCTCCTTCAGGGCTAGTGAAAGCAGAAGAGCTTCCTGGGAAAGCCCTATGTGCTGCTATAGCTACATATGTGTTAGACATGAATTGTAGGGATGTAATAATGCACGGCCATGAGCTTGTCGGAAAAATCAAACTGGACTGAGCTTCCAGGAAGAAAAGTACTTTAGTATTAGGAAAAATGTGGGCAGCCACTCAGATAGCTACGAACTGCAGGTACAGCTCATGATTATTTAAAAATAAACAAAAACAAACCCATTACATTGGCTCTGTTGGCAGATCTTGTTCAAAGTAAGGAGATACTTTATTTTTGCTTTTTCTCTACTCCAGTCATTGTAGTGGCTCTTCTAATTCCCAGGACAGGAATGCTCACTAGGAAGGAGTCAAAGGTCTTTCTCCAAGAGGCCTTTGTTTCAGCTGGTGGTGAGGAGCCCACAGTACATAACCAGACATTACCTACCCCAGCATACAATCATCATGTGTGTTCCACTGAGGAGTACTGGATAGTCAGTAATGGTGGTAGCCAGTGACATAGTCTATTTTCACTCAAACCCAGCTTTCACCACTCTCAGGATGTTTTGAGGAATTTAACAAGTATCATCATTTATTTTTAGTGTCAGAAAATCTCAAATACAAAGAGAGTGTTTAGTCTATGGAGCAACTTCTCTGTGTGGGAGAAAAGGCTCCCAGGTCAGAGTAGGTCATAGTTCTCCTGGTTCCTGGGTCAGTCTGTGAGTGGCTAATTTCAGAGCTGTTATGGTTGGTTTATGTCTGTGTAAGCAATTCTTCAATGTCCTTAACACAGCTGCTCAATTTAGATTGATACCCATGGTTTATAAAAAAAAAAATGCTGTTTTTTAAGAACTAAGTGTCTAATTCTTTACTTTTTATAGGCTAGGTCTAACTGGAAAAAAGAAAAATACTTAAATGCATATTTATTTCCATAGTAATATAACTTGACACAATGAAGATCATTATGGCATGCTAGAGAGATTTAGAGCTAGTCTACAATTTGTGATTGACTAATCCTTGAAATGACGGCCTTACTTATCTTGTGACTCAGAGCCTGGTATTTCAAAAACATGTCCAGTGTAGAGCTATATTAACTTCAATCAGTAGAGCTAGGGTGCAGAACAGTGGTAGAGCAGATGTCTCAAAAGTGTGAAGTCCTGGGTTCCATGCCCAGCACTGCAAGAGGAAAGATGATGATTTATTCCTTTGCCTTCAGCAAAACAACTCAACAGTAAAATGAGATGAAATACAATGAGCAAGGAAGGAGAGCTACTGGATAAGTGCTTCCACTGAGGTGTATCTTGCTCAAACATGGTTCTTCTCTTATATCACTCCTATTAGCTCAGGGAAAGCAAAATCAAAAAGAACTCAAATGCTGATTGAGAATGAGATGTATAATTTACCTTTCAAATGTTACCTAGGAAACTACACTTCATAGATACACAGGTAAAACACATCTGACCCAACAGAAATTCCACCTGGCTAGTATGTGCTCAGGAATTGAGTGTGCCTTGCACTAAAACAGAGGTCATCATCTCCCCACAGAGGATACCATAGAGAAACATGAATCAACACAAGCAAGAGGGAAGACCTCCTTTGCCCTCCCTAAAAGATGCAACATTGTCCCCTTGTCTCCATGCTTCGTAACAAGGCTAGCTTCAGCTTTGGTTTTGTGAAAGGACAAGAGGGGTGGGTGGCATGAAATGCTTCCCCGTGAAGTTAGCCATCGCTTGTCAGGAAAAGCGCAGTTGGGGCTGCAACCTCAGATCCATGTGGACGTTCTGGCAAATACTTCTTAAATAGATAGTTGAACTGTAACATGTTTAGAATGTGGTTCTCACATTTTTTGAAGGTATTTTTTAAAGAACGGACATTGGAGCCTGGCCTGTAGAAATCAAACTGTCTGTAAGCCTCAGAGGATAACTGCCACCTTCCAATACAATCTAAATGAACACACGGAAAAGGAAATATCCACATACCAACTCTCATATTCAGAGCCTGTTGGTCTTTTGGTCTTTTACAAGTATATACAAAGTATAATTCTTCCTGAGAGCTGGCTTAAAAGTGAGAATGGTGTGGATGTGCAAGCCCCTTTCTCCTTTGCTCTCTTCTATGTCTGTCTCTTAAAAAAACTAACACATTAAAGAAGCTAACACAATGTATCCCAAGAGCTCTGGGTGGCCTCTGTGCATAGTGTGGCACAGGAGTCACCCAGACACATACCATTATGGACACAGTACAGTGGTAGACAAACAACTTGCCTGTCTGACTCCACTGAAAGTTTTGCCTATGAGTTTACAATATTCACCACTGCTCAAAGGCAGTTTATGGAACACCAGGAACCATGGCTCTGGTGACTATGTGGGGGTTGAGGGGACAAATGGAGACACTATTATAAAAAAATTCCCTAGTGAAATTCCTGTCAAGTCTAGACAAAGCACCAGCACATTCATCCATTCAGAGTACGCTCTGTACAGAACATCCTAAAGTACTACCAGAAGAACGCAGGTTTACTCTGGACAGGAAAGGTAACCTTGTTTTATGCACATCCATTTTGCAGGGATCTAGCATACAGGCAGCCTGCAAGCAGATAAGCAGCAGCATTCCTGTTTATTTCAGGATGCTGACTGGAAAGACTCTTGCCTCAGACTTCAGGGTTAACTGGCAACTTCTACAGAAAGCAGGGAGGCAGGGAATTCTTCTAAATTCTCACTGAAGAGATCTTTTTATAGCTTCAGAGCAGCTATAGATTGAACAAACAGGAGAAAAAGTAATGTATATAGGCCAAGCTATAAAACTAAAGTACCCTTCTCTTCGCTCTATCTTTAACTTCAACAGGGGACTGAAGAATATTTCATTCAACTGAAAAGCTGAAGAATATTTCATTCATATCCCCAAATTCCATCTATCCAAAAGATACAGGGTTCACTTTGGGTGCAATTCTAGTCACTGTATATAAATTCACATTGCATTTGTGAGCCTTTTTATTGAAGTCCAAGACAGAGTATGACCATTTCCTCTGCTGACTGCTTTATTATCACTTTTTAAGTGAAGATCGATCCTTGGAGCGAATCTCAGTTGATCTATTTAGGCAGAGGGGAAAGTATTGCTAGAAGAGGATTAAAAAAAGATTAATATTTATTTTATGTGTATGGATGCTTTCCCTACATTTATATCTGTAGCAGATGCATGCTTGGTGTGCACATATGTCAGAATAGGGCACTGAATTCATTGGGGCTGAAGTTACAGATATTTTGAACATCCATGTGGGTACCAGAAATGGATGAAACCTGGGCCTTTGCTAAGAGTAGTCAATGTTCTTAATGGCCGAGCCATTTCTAGATGCCTTAGGATAGGATTTAAACTCTGTTTCTGTTAGATTAAATGAGGGAATCAAAAAAGATCTATATCTGAGAAGAACCTCAATGAAAAAGGGCTTCTACAAGGTTCTGATCAACCTCATAAACCATCTCGTCTGTTTCCAAAGAACTTATCAATTATGTGGTAGAGTTGGTAGTCTATAAATATGAAAGGAAAAGACAGTATCATGCGGAATTGCAAAATACACAGTGCTCTGGACTGAGGTAGAAGATGTGATAATACAGTTGAGAAGCCCACCGTGGTCCAAGGACAAGGAAAACTAAGATGAAACCAGTACTGCCAATCAGGAGGGGCTTAGGAAAACATTTTAATCTTTCTCTTGCCTGCAAGTTATATTGTTCTTTAACTACTGTTTCATTTTCTGTCAAGAAAACAGTCTAGTTGTATTTGCTCCAGTCCTACTACGATTATTCTCAGGAATAAAAGAAGGCTAACAGCACAGGGACTGGCAACATGAGAGAAATAATTCAGTTTCCTGGTAGCAGAAGCATTATGCCAAGACAAGAATTTGAAATTTATGATGAATAAACACTGGTGTACAACTTGGCTCATCTACAGCCTAAACTCAGCAGAATTAAGTTCTTTGTGAGTTATGATCAGTGAGATCTCAGCACAGATAAGTTTATTTGAAAATGTATCAGTAGTTTTTGCAGAGAAGGAGGGGACAGATTTTTATGAGAATCATGGGAGCTGAGAACTGGAAGCAGCTTTAGAAATTGGAGCATAATTGTTTCATTTTTCCCAACAAGCAAATGGAAGGTTCAAAGATATAAATTTGCTAGTTCAAGCTTCAAATGACTTCAGCTTCCTACTCTCAAATACATGTACATAAAGCATTTAATTTTACTCTTCCCAATTAAAATTAAATGGCTACCTGTAATTTACTTTAGGGTAGTTTTTAATTGTGAAAAAACAACTAACATAAACTTTACCATCTCAGTCATTTTCAACTATACAGTTTAACAGTGTTAACTATGTTCAGACTCTGTCAATGAGATCTCTAAAATATTTTCATTTTCTGAAATCAAAACTGTGTACCCGTCAACACCCTCCTTTAGGCCTGTGGTACCATCATTCTGTTTCCACCTCTGACTGTGACCAGTAGTACCTCATATATGCAACCCCACAGCAGCTATGCTTCCTTCACTAAACAGCCCACCCTCGGGCTGCACTCTGTTTATCAGGGGCGGCTCACACTCCACTGTAAGTACAGACCACATATCTGTCTGTCAGTAGATATTTAGCTTACTTGGACTTTTTGACTTTTGCAGACAGTGTACAATTCTTTCAATGTGTTACAAATATCTCTAATATAGGAACAAACCTTCTTTTAGCCCACCAAAACCACAGAAAAGTTTTATGTTTTTTATCCAAATATTCAACAGTTGGCTAAATGAGTGCATGTGAACGATATAGGGCACACTATCTTTTCCTCTGCAGAACCTAAAATAATCCTACTTTTTTCAGAGGTGTTTTGTAGGATGAAAATTATGAGGTCGGTTCACTGTCCTTCTGATCACCACCCGGGGTTCTGGAGCAGACAACAGAGTGTCAGACAAGGACAGAGGTGTCGGGGTTATCCACTGCTCATTTCATAGCAGCGCATTCGGAGAATTCCCCTTAGAAACAGAACAGCAAAGAAAGTAAGAACAAATACAGTTTGAAATTTATCTACAACTCAAAATACTCATGAATTGAGCAATTTGCTTTTGGCAGTCTATAAAAATAATTAGGTTCATACTAAGAAACACCAAAAATACTTTACCTTGTTCATACATATGCTCAGACTAACCAAACTCAAATCCTCTATATCTTTAACACTGTCATGACCGCTTCCACATCAGGTTTTTTTTTTTTTTTTTTTTTTAAAGATTTATTTATTTATTATATGTAAGTACACTGTAGCTGTCTTCACACACTCCAGAAGAGGGAGTCAGATCTCATTACGGATGGTTGTGAGCCACCATGTGGTTGCTGGGATTTGAACTCTGCACCTTTAGGAAGAGCAGTCGGGTGCTCTTACCCGCTGAGCTATCTCACCAGCCCCCACATCAGGTTCTTAATTCTTACCTGTTTGCTGTCTGAGCTGCATTGTTAAAGAAAGGAAGTTTAAGAAGCAACATTGGAGCAGAAAGTAATGAGTATTGGAAAGCTGGTGTCAAGATTACCCTGACAGAACCATGGCGTTATCTGGAACCAGAGCATATCTACTTTATCTTATCATGCAGTTGCATACAACAACACTAATGTACTTTTTCATACTAATACTTGGGTAATAAGAGAAACTACGGTTTTCTGGTTGCTGCCTTTCTATCAAAGTACATTTTAGTAACTTCTGTCCTTGGTAAGATTACCAGATACTTTTGAAATACTTTTTGTACTAAATTCAGCAGTGTGTTGAAGGTAGTGGCCAGAAACATCTCAATGTAGAACACTTATTTCCTACTGATCACAGACTTACCTAGTTCACTACATTATGGAAAAAGTCTGTGGGATATACTCTCTCCAACACTGCACCCTAACCAACTTCCTGAACAAGGTGTTCTGCTATATTAGAGCCTGAAATTCAAGAGTCACTTTACTCTAATGACCCCTGTTGGCATGGTGTAGATAGAAAGGAGCTCAAGCTTTCTTTCCTGAGTACCTTGGCTTTCAATAGTTGTCAGTTAGAGGTGTTAGGATACTTAGAATTTAGGATTCCTGAAATCATGGGATGATTTTCTTTTAGATGAATTAGTTTAGAAAGCTTTCCTGCACAGGTGCTATCAGTTAGGACTTGGCTGGAAATTCCTGAAATCATGATCATATGCTGAATCTTATCAATACAGACCCCTAAGCCTGGTTGGCTGCTTTCCCCGTGTTCCACTCCCTAGAGTCTCTTTCTTCCTCTTTCTTGCACACAGGCATGTGGAGATTAAGCTAGATTCAGAACAAAGGTTAGAACATTACTTCATAAAACTCAGAAACCATTTCCTTTGTGATGGATACATGAGCTTCATGAACACCACAGGGAAGAAGGCCCAGAGCTCTAGAGATGCTGGAGGCACTTCCCCAGCTAGAGTAGCAAAGGAGTACAAGACAAGTAATAACCTACACCACGGTACTCACATTATGTTTCTTTAAAAGGAAAACAGCCAGCTAGGTCTGGCAGCATACACCTTTAAATTCTAACATCTGGTAGCCTGAAGCTAGCCTGAGCTTAGTGAGACTCTGTTTAAAAAACTATCAAAGCAAGAAAATCCAACGAGTGTGGCAAACTGCTGACTTTAATCAATGAGGATGATTAACTGATAGCAATTACAGAAAGGGTTGCGGGATTCATTTAGCAGCAAGAGACCCAAGACTGAATCTGACTGACTTTCTTGCTCCTTGCCTGAGGTGGAAACACCATGGGCAATTCTTTGCTGCCCAGACCACCTGTGAGCTACTCACCCAGGCCCATCTACAGTCTGTTTTTACTGTCTGGCTCTATCTGGTCCATACCTAAATCTCACCTAACCTTTCTGATTCCACCTGAAGAACAAACAGGGGAGGTAACTTTAGTGGGAACAACTCCAGAACTTGCTTTCGGCAGAGAAGCTAATATATATACTGCTTTGGGCCAGTGTCTTACCAGAGCATCTTATGTATGTAGAATGGCAGTTTAGCAGAAGGCAGAGTAATGCATCTGCTGGCCCTGAGATTCGATATGGTGGATAGAACCAAGAGTCTTGAGACTGGCACACCAGACTGCAATTTTCAGGGAGAAAGCTGGTCTAAGAATGTCAAGGAAAAACCAAGTCCATGTGGGACCATTATTATGGATAAGAAGCAAGAGGCCGACTTGCTCACCATAAAAGAAAAGCAATTTGTTTCTTCCTGAAACGAGAATAATCCTTACAGTTCTGTGAAGGTTAAGATATACTGGTGCCACTTTGAATCCCTTGGGGTTGCCACAATGAAGATTCAATATCCTGCAGTTACTGGGTTGTCCTGAGGCAGGCACCACTATCTTGCTCACAGTCCATTTCTCATGATGTTCCAGCCTGCTTTCAGTGTATATTCACTGGGAAGTTGGCAGAAGTCCATAGTCTGTCTGTTCTTTTTATGCTTTGGTTTGTTTTCTCTTTGCAGTTTTGGGGAAAGATTTAAAGGGCCTTGTGCACAGTAGGCAAGTGTCCTATCATGAAGCCATGATCATAACCCTGGCTTATCTTTTGAGAGTAGTTTCAGCATTTCAAACTAAGAGGCAACACAGACAGTTCAAGATGACATGAGAGATGGTGGTCCTGATTCGAATGCAGTTTGTATTCTGATCATGCTTGCTGACCTCTACACAGAGAAACGTGTGGAAGACTGACTTGTTTTGTGTTTATATATTGCACAGACTCAAGCTTATTTTCCTAGGTTTTGCTAGCGGATCCCATGAAATTATCCAACCACTGGAGCCTGGGAAGTGCCATCAACCTGGTTTTCCAAGTGACTCATGTTATCTGTAGCTCTCTATATGCAAATGTGTGGGTTGTCCTTTTCCTGGTGACCTTGTTAGCTTGTCAGGCCCTTAGCTGATGATCATTTCCTAGGCCTGTCTCAGTGGGGCTACATATCCTCTCAATGGGTAATTGCAGACTCAGAGGATTCTCGTCTGGCTGCTACTCTGGAAGAGAGTACTGCACTATGTAAGCAACAGAACAGACTTAATCTTGACATAAAATGCAAATTTCAGCTTTCATACCATTTTCTTGTTTAACCTCTATTTTGAGACAACTGTGAAAAGAACCAAGGAAAGACTGAATGTGGTGCGATGTTGGCCATGCAGGCATCTTCTAAGGGGGAACCAACAAGATGATTCAAGAACACAACAGAACTCTGGAAATGTTCACCCGCCACACTTCAGAAACAAATTTGCTATAAGAGTAAAAACAGATGAAAAAGGAAATGGAGCTATGCCAATTTGAAGAAAAGTGAAATGGGAAGTTTAGGGCAGAAAGCTGATCAACAGAAGCCTACCAGCAGTCTTTGACACCTCAGTAACTCAGAAGTCAGACACTGCAGTAACACACTAGCCAGGAGACCGTGCTGCTTGTAGGCTAGGCTCACCTTACAAAGATCCAGAAAAACAAGCCAGAGTCAGGGAGATGCAGAATGAAACCGGAAATCTCTCAGCTCCACTGTGGGCCAGCATGTCAGCAGATGTGCTCTGTACCCTGTGCCTACCAACACACGTGTCACATGGTAACATACATGCTTATAATCTACTCTGTTCACCTTAAATTCTGATGTCAGATATAAGGAAAGGAAGGATGTATTTATGCTATGATATATGCCACATAGTGATGTACAGAACATCCTAAAAACACTAGGATTAAAATGCATTTCCCCACCCGCCTGGAGTTTCTCACACTGAAACCATGAACTTCAGTAAAGCCCAAGAGCTAGTTTCCTAGAAGAACGCTGGGAAGTCCCAGAAAGCTGGTATTTTCCTGTAGAATGCCCTTGAATCTGGTGATAGGACAGTCTGTCTTCGTATGCCATCATCAGGAAAGAGGACAGTACCTCACCATCCTGTGGTGCAAATCACAAACACCAAAGCAGTGATGTCCAATCAAGAAGGGAATGTCAAAGCTGAAGACGAATCATGAAAAGCAGTCTGTCACCGAACCATCTTACCTGTCTGCGGATTATTTCAAGGTCTCTTTTGGCTTTATTCACCAGGGCTTGAATTTCTACGGGGTCTTTTACATTCTTATTTTCTCGGAAGGCATCTCTTATTCTCCTGACAGCATACATTCTAATGAATTCAGAGAAGAAAAAGAAGAGATGTCAGCAGGTATGAGGTTCTGCTTTTAAATGAATTTAAATTTTTTTCCTCTAGAATTAATGGTTGAATATTCTCTTAGATAACCCAGTTTGATCTTTGCTTGTCTATTTGAGGATGGCTAAGCAAGTAGATTTAGGAAAACAAGTCTATCCCAAACAAGTCACATGCAAATGGAAAATTGCTGCTGGAATGCTCCTTAGATCACTGGCTCTTTAGAGTTACACCTGTCTGGTTTCCCTCCATTAGCATGGATAATTGAACCTTTACTACACAAGAGACAAACCACGAATTTGGAGTGCAAATGGTGCATTTCATATGCATGTACAAGGACAGTGATCAGCCTTCTAACTCCTGCCCATTAGATGACAGCTGGGTAAGCAGGTCTGAGGCTTCTCTGGTGCACTTTTTATGACACACTGTCGATGTTCTTCATTGCACCAAATATTTTAGTTCTACGTTTTCTGGACAGGGTCTCGCCATGTAGGCCAGGGTGGCCTATAGCTTGTGACTCCTGCCTTGGCCTGAGAAATACTGGGATTATAGGCATGAATTACCATTCTTTGCTTAATTCTAATATTCTATCTCCCTCCCTCCCCCCTCCCCCTTTCAAGACAGTGGTTCTCTATCCTGGCTCTGTCCTGGAACTCCCTCTGTAGACCACACTGGCCTTGAACTCAGAGAGCTATCTATCTACCCCCGCCTCCTGAGTGCTGGAATTAAAGGTGTATACCACCACCACCACCTGGCTTAATTCTAAGATTTTAATCCACTTACAATCTGGTTTTATAACAAGAACTGATCTCTATGTGTCATTTTTTTTCTTGTGGCTGGAGCTCTAAACTAGGTAAAGCATGTGCCTGTCTACTGAGCTCTGCCTAGACACTTCAACCATTGCTTTAATTCTCCATATGGGATTCAGCAAAGCTTTGCAAGAACACCACAGCTTACAGAAGCCATCAATACCCTGATTCTTTTTTTTTTTTTAAATAACAGGTAAGTGATTCAGAATACCTAAAAGAGAAAGAACACTTCACAGAATGAAAATAAATGTAAAGTTCTCCAAAGTTTAAGAAAAATCAGAGAGTTACTTAAAGTGCACTGCAACTCATGCCAGCTTAGCTTAAGGTCAAGTTCAGAATATTTGGCTCTACGTTTTTAAAATCTCCTCAGCTTTCCAAAGCCCTTACCTAAGGAAATTTGGCTATCTACTCTAGAATTAAAGATGCCATAGCCAGCTGGGGAGAAGGCTCAGTGGTGAAGGTGTTTGCTGCTTAAGCTGGTGATCTTAGTCTGATTCCTGGAAACTACTTCCACACATGCACTGTGGAATTTGTATGTCATCTTCCCCAATATAAACACAGGCACACGCACATGCGCACACAGATGCACACAATGTCAAAAACCTCATTTCAATTTCTAGGCCTACTTTGACAACACCATGGTGCCCTTCTATTTCCCCCCTTTGGCATGGGGTGTTACTGGCCCTAAGAGACACTTCACTGCCTTGGAACCACAAAGATGCTTTTGCATGGGTAGTTTATCTTCCAGTTATGTCACTCTATTTCAAATGACCAGTTTTGGAAAGGTCAACAAAATCCAGATAATCTCTAACATTGTGGGCAGAGGAACCACCAGTTATTTTAATCCTGCTTGAATCTGCCTTTTATGTTTTTCCTCTCTTTTCTCCTTTTAATGTACTTAATTCTGGTGACTAAGGGAAAACATTTATCATTAAACACATTGTGATGATCAGCCTCTTGCTTGTATCATTATGAATATTTTGGCCAGCCTGTCCACCGTTCATGTTAACAGATGATCCTCAAAGGGAGATGCTGCTGGAAATTAAGTATAACATTCACATGGCACATAATACCTGCACACTTACAAAGAGCTGTGTGTTAAAAGGATGCAAGCCACAATCACAACTTCCAGCACTTGAAGCACTCACATCCATGCTAGAATCCAAAGAATGACCTGACCAGTTAATGTATGGCCTCTCGCTTGTCATTTTTCATCAGCATTTAAAGTGGGGACTGTCTGCCTATCCAAACCCAAGTCAAGTATCCCAGTGACAAAATAGCTCAACTATTTTACATGGGCTACTTGGAGTAAACGCCCAACCTTCAACTGCCATTAGTACTGGGTAGTTCGAATTGTCAACTTGCCACTAGCTAAAACCACCCAGGCAGGGGTCTTACTGAGGAATTACCCGTATGAGGTTAGTCTGTGGGCATGCCTATGGGAGAGCATCTTGATTATTAACTGATATGGGAACATCCCCACTGAAGGTGGGTGGCACCATTTCATGGGCTGTGCCCTGAACTGTTTAAAAGAGAGAAAGCTAGTTGGGTCCAAGTAAGCAAATAAGTGCATAATTTTCTCTCTGCTCTTGACTGTGGATGTAATATGATTAGCTGCTTGAGTTCCTCCCTTGAATTCTTCTCAAGGAGAGAGGTTCTTAAGCTTTCCTATTGTCTAGCTTACTGGTTTATCCTTTCATATCTTTGAGTCTGTGCCCTGTTGTAACCTTTCTGACATGACCATCTATTTACTTCTCAGGATTAAGTCTCACACTTCACCAGGCCTTAATATCTACAGTGAACTAAGTGGACTACAGAGCACTAAAGTTTTGTGTAAACCACAGGCACAAGTTTTAAGTGGGTGTGGGGGTGTATGCCTTTAATACTCAGGACACTAAAGCCAAAGAAAGTTACTGAGCAGTCTCCAGAATAAAGCAAAGGAACATAACATGAATACTAAGAGTGAACAAACCAATTTCTTAGGTAATTGAAGTTATTATGGAAGGGACCATCCCAGAGTTGACTGTAAACATCTGACAAGACTTACTGGATTTTAACGACTAGTGGACAATGCTAAGATATCTACTTACCAATCTCCAACTCCAAGGTCAGAGGAGACAATAAGTTTAAAGGAGAAAGAACTCAAAGCAGATTTATAGTGAATGACAGATATGTCCTCTGCTATGCATATTCTAATCTTCAAAGACAGAGACTACTTCTCACACATGACCAACCAAAAGATAACAAAGCATTAATAATCTACAGTTCAGTCCAACCATGAGGTGTATGGCACCTGACATGTCTTTTCTCATTCAGTCCTCCCACATTGACTCAGACAGATCTGACCTAGTGTGTGGCAGTGCTGGGCTCTGAACCCAGGTGACTACGTCTCAATCTTAAACTATCCAATCCAAGGTTAACAAACTATCCAATATTTGGTAAGTGCCTGGCCTAAGCCAGGCCAAGCCATTACTCACTTGAAAGGCATTATAAAAACAATCGGGCACAGAAAAGCTTGAAAAGGTCATCTTATCTCTCAACACTGTCAAGTGTTCCTACAAATTGAGCCTGTCTTACAAAAAGATAAGTGGCTGAGAGCCTTAGAGAGAAAGAGCTGTTGATATAAGCACCAAAAGAAAGTGAAATAATTGAGTTTAATTGTTTCAAAAGGAAGCAATGACAACAGAAGGGCTGCAGTGCAAGGGGGTTAAATTACCATGAGAAAACATACCTTGGGGACCAATGCAAGGTTTCTGAATTCTGGGGCAACTATCAATACAACCTACTATACTTCTGTTCAAAGTTCTCTCGTTTCTTTCCACTGTCCAGAGATCAGTCAAATGGGTTATCAAGGACTCTGGGTCACCTGGGCATCTCTCCCACTCGTTCTAGCACCTTCTGTATACATAAATCATCAGACTTGTGGGAAGGCATGCCTCTTCCTCAGTTCTCTCCTTGAGGTGATCTAGCTCTGCATACATTAAGTATTCTGTTGCTGGAGGGTTTGTTTGTTTGTTTCCAACCCACTCATTTCTAAAGATCTAAGTCAGTTAGAAATAAACATGACAGAGGATTAATATCCTACTTGAATAAACACCACATATTAAGCCAAGCAAAACAACAAAGACCATGGTAAATCAATGAGTAGAAGCATGGACCAGGACTTTACAGGAGGGTACACAGAGACTAAATCTAGAAGGACAGAGCTCTATGAATGGCCAGCCCTAGGAAACATTCAAGAAATGCACAAAATACCACTTCTTTGGTCTTCAGCTAACAACATATTTAGAAAAAGCCAAGGAATCAAGTCACCCTGCTGTTTGGAACATGTGCTGGGACTGTAGCATAATATTGGGTAATAATACCCCTCAAGCTTAATCTGCAAAATCCATCTTATGTGATCTATCTCATGGAAGTAATCTAGAAAAAGTTAGATGTAGAATATTCATTACAGATATCCCTTCATTACAGATAGGAAAAAAAAAACAAACCATGTTCAACATTGGAGAAGTGGCTACATAAATTAAGACATGATGCTTCTGAGATAAGTATTTTCAAAAAGAAGTCAGAGATCTAAAAAGTGTGATGTGAAAATTTCCCCCTTCTATTCTGGCCCCTTAGGCAACCAAGTCTTTACATATGATCAAAGGTCTTTACATGCTCAGTTTCATAGGCAGTTTCCCAGATATTCAAGATCCTAGAAATACTACTAACACCAGGACAACAGGTATTGTGTTCAGCAGGGTTCTAGAAATAGGGCTTCAGAACTCAGGAGAGATATAGGCTGGTGGTGAGAAGCAACCACAGGGTCAAAGAGCTTCCCCAGTGAAAGCAATAGATACCAAAGATAAGCTGGATAGAACCCCAGGATGTCCTATCATTATAGAAGAACGGGCAAGGGAAAAAAAACCTATAAAAAAACAATGGAGGAAAGAAAGGCCAGAAGCCAGGCAGGAAAGCCAGAACAACGTATACAAGACAAGGCGATCTTTCCAGAGAATGGAGGAAATGGTTTCTGGGGATTCCAACAGAAACAGCCATCGGAGCAACACCGTAACAACCTAGCAGAGAGTGTCAAAAGTCCTAACTCGGGAAGCACACTCAACAACAATTAGGACTAGAAAGAAACTCACAACACAATTAAGAAAATGGTTTTAATAATAATATGTAAAACCTTTGGATTATAGTCAAAGTCATACTTACATGACAATCAATGACAAATATTTTATTAATATAATACTAAATTTGACAAATTAAACATTTCCTTATATTCTAGAAAATAATATTTTGTTTTCTCCTATTTCCTTATGAGAAAATAGAAAACAATGTATTTATAATTAGAAAATTAAAAAAAAGGACAAGTGAAACTAGGTAAGACAACTAGTATTTTTTTAAAAAATGTGATAGTATCTTGCTCATATGTTAGAGAAAACAATTCTAAGAAAAAAGGTGAGGAAGTTTGGAGATTTGAAAAATGATTTCAGAATCAGTGTGAATACCTTTCAGAACTTGCCAGGAAAGAGCACGGGCTGTTGAGAACGGCAGGTGTATTCTACTGCACGGGTGAACACAGGGAGAATACAGGTGTACAGCAACACTTGGATGCAGTTTTGAAAGCAGACATAACAGTAGGGCAAAGAAGAAGAGACTCTCCAGGGCTCAAAAGATGGAGCTATGAATGTTTCCCCTCCACAGTCCTCTGTAGTTTCCTCTGTAGGATTCAAGTACTAACCCAAGCTTTCAGAAAACACGAGCAAGCAAACAAAACCAACCTCTAAAAAGTTATAGTAAATTAATGAAACAATAAAATTGTTGTGCAAATATGAAAGGTTATGTGCAAACCTCAGCATATTCAAAATAATGTGACTTAACAATTTTCTAGAACTGCAATTTTTTTTGGGTAAGGATCTATAAGGATGCTTGAAAATAACATTATTGTTTTAAAAATTAACAGGCTATTATAAAGTGAGCTGGCACACCATCTTGTAGCAGGTGCTCATTTCTACCCCTGGGGGAACAGCTGAGGTGCATTTCTGTCTTGGGATCCTTCACAATGCTTAAAAGCACTTAAATTCTCCAAACTTAAACTTCTTGTTATCACTTGGGTCTGTAACTGACATTTTGTGGCCAAGAAGACTTTTCAAAATGTTAACCAAGTGATCACAGTGAAGGCTGCTCTTGAAATGGCTCTACCATGTCTGCACCCAGCAATACAGAGCGGGTGGCAGCTGTGCTATCTCTCCATGGTTTCCCTCTTGTTTATCCTCAGACTAGGATAAGAACCCTGGTTTCATTGGCAGAGTCCTGTGAGCTGCCCTTCTGAGGAAATAAACAGAACATTCTAGTAATTTCTTTATGTCTACACATGTTTCTTCGGTGACTGGCTGCATTTCTATTACAAGTATTTTGACATAAAGGCTTCATGGTTGGAGTGAGATTTCCTGTCTCTACCTCAACCAAGAGCAGAGAACTTGGCACAGTACCAGAAAAGCAAACTTAAGCTTTCATTATGTATCATGACTAAATATTAGACTGCAGAATATAATTATTTTTTATTTCAAAATTAGAGTGTCAGGTAGCAAACCTAAGCCATGACCTTTAAAGTATTTAAAATTTATGGAGAATACATACCTATAGCATACTGTTCAATAACTTCTTTATGGGAGAAAAACAATCTAATGAGCAATGGAAATCTCCCCTGGTCAATGAACTTGAAAATTCATTAAAATGGCCTATCAAGTTGAAACGCCTTCCCTATTATCCTTTTTATTGCTATTAGTTACCAGTCACGGGCACTGACAATAAATGAGTAAAGAGAGAAAAGGGGAGCATGTAAGAAGCCTACCAGAGTTCAATGTATTCTTAAGGATAATTTACAGGGTGGCAGAATGCAGAACAACCTCCTCTTCCTTCTCTAAGGCTAGATAGTGGAATAACTCAAAACAAAAGAAACCCTGGGAAGTGAAACCAACCAACCAAATGTAAATCTAATCTGTAGAAACTACTGCAGGGATACAGTCAGCACCTCCGCTTGCAGGAAGATAGAGATTTTGAGTCCAGCATTGCCTAAATAGCAAGACCTAGTCTCAAGTAACCAAACCAAATGAAATGAAACCAAACCAAATAGACCTTTTAGTTATTGAGACTGGGTAGGACATAACATCATGTATCATGCATGGAGCTGGTTATCTTCACCTGGATACTGTACTGTCATCTACCACTTGCTTGCTTGCCTACTAACAATGCAAATACCTAGTTATGTGTTTCTTGGAAGTTGGTCAAAATACTTTATTCATTACATTATTTCCATAATTTATCTATTCCTCATCTAGTATGTGCTGTAGGCTAATGCCTAATCTTTGGAAGAAAACCAAGCAAATATTTGCATCTGAAAATTTGTTACCAGCCTTGGATGTAACTCATCTCATCAAGTTGTTTGCCAAGCATTCATGAAGCTTGATCCCCAGCCACATAAAACAGTTGTGGTGTTGCACACCCACAACAGCAATCACTGGGAACTAAGGGCAGGAGGAGTAAACTTGCATCATCTTTGACACACAGCAACGTTGAGCCTAGCATGGGCTACCTGAGACACACACACACACACACACACACACACACACACACACACACACCCCAACACCTCCACCTCCCATGACCAAATTACTATTTTCCCCCACTCATAATAATGGTAACTAGGTAACACTGAATTGCATTTTAGCTATCTGCCAAAGCACACAATGTACATGGTATGTCAAATAAAAACTGTAGTCTAGACTTCAGATTATTAACATAGACTTACATCTCCTTGTGCTACAGACAAGACCGGATTCTTTACTCAGTGAGAAAAAAGCTTCTCTCTTCCCAGAGCACATCATGACTTCATGGCCATAGGCGCCACTGTAGCCTTCCAGGAGACGGCAGTGAGCACGGCGAGAGCCCAGGTTTGCTTACCTGTGCTGCTCCACTCCTGGAAATATCTTAGTAGGTATGGGTGATATGATTTTCAAAGGTCATAACACTTTTTGGATACCGAGGATCAGGCTTTATTTAGGCAGAAGCCACAGAGTGATGTTACAAAGAAGGCAGTCAGTGTGACACGTTAAGAAGGGGAGGGGGTGGATTCACTACACTGCAAAGAAAATTCTATGTGGAGTCTACGTTGTAAGTGGCAAAGTCTAAGGGAGTTTACTCCTCATTCCCACAAATGTATTTCAACCTCAAGGAAGTTCTGGAGATGGCTCTGTGGACGAAAAGTCATGTAACCATGAGGACCTGGGTCTAAATCTCAGAACCCACGTAAAAGCCGGGTTTGTCTGTTACCCTGAGCAGTGGAGACACTGGAACCCTGGAGTTTGATGGCTAGCTAGTCTTGTCTAACCAGTGAACTCTAGGTTCAGTGACAGACCTTGCCTCAAAACGTAAGATCAGAGGGCTGGTGAGATGTTTCAGGGGCTAACAGTGCATGCTCTACAGGCCTAAGGACCTGTATTTGAATTTCTATACCTACATCACAGATAGGCATGAGCATGAATACCTGTAACCCAGCATTGTGGAGGTGGAAACAGGTAGCTGAAATAGAGAATATTATGGGTAGAATGAGAAATATACCATGAAACTGCCTTTCAGACTGCCAGGTAGACATCTGCTGGATAGTTGCTCTAGTTGACGAGGGCACCTCATACTACACGCGGTCCCAGACAACTACCACTCAATGATATCCCAGCATTTTAGTCTGTGAGATGATAAAACCATCTCTTCACTTCTTTCTCAGAAAGCACCCAGTTGTTAAGTGACCCCGGCCATGTTTGTGTGGAAGGTGCTGACTTTAAAGAAACAATGGTAAGAGGAGGAGCGGTAACTGCTCTCAGCAATTTGCTGCTGGCTTGCTGTAGTCACTAACTCACACCACCAGGCTCCGTTCTCTCCTGCAGTTGCTCCTGGAAGCTGAGTCAAACCTGACCTGGTGATCCTGGTGTCAACTGTTCTGTCTTCTTGCAAACCTCATTCCAGGTCTTCTTTGGTTTTTATTTTCTAGATGTTTTCATCTAAAATACTCAACATAATACTGATTCCTCAGTTAAGAAAAAGCAAATTAAGCTATGCCAAGAGCAAAATCACCTCCAGGTTTATATGAGAAAAGAAAGGGGTTTCCCTCCCTTCTTTCTTTTCCTTTTTTTTTTTCTCTTCCAGTGCTAGGGAACTGAATTCGGGGTCTCACATATGCTTAAAAATCACATCACTCTATCTCCATCCCTGGAAGTCTTACTGAGAATTTAGAACAAAATGAAATAATGGTATAATTCCAGACCAGGTCCAAGGACATTTACTCCAACATAGCAAATGATAGTGTTAAAGTAAACTAAGGCTACTCAAGATGTACCCTGCAGAGTAAGTCTATCTATATTTATGGTACAGAATTCTTTTCTTATTGGGGAATTTGTGTTTAATGAGACATCAATGATTATGTAAACTCCCACACATAAGATGCATAGGTTAAGTCAACTAGCAAATTTGTGAGTACTTAAAAGAAATGTTCAAGGGCTTTATAAACATTCCATATTTTATTCAACCAAATTGACTTGTTTTCTCTCTTACAAAAGCAAATGATTTAAGTAATTGAATTCAGTGAGAGCAGTGAAGTGAATGCAGATCTTTGAAGAACAATAAAATGTTAATTTTATGATCCTATTTATTTGCTATAGTTTTTGTGTGATAGGAAAGAAATTCAAATTTTGACCCAGGGTTAATCTTTAATATTCCAAGTAGTAGAGAAGTAATCTATTAGATTTCTGAATTTTATAAGCAAATTCAACATTTTTCATATAGACACAAAGCCACCCAGTGAAGGGAATATCTAAGAGAGACTCCATGAAAAATAAAGAACTTATGATCCTATACAAAGTCAGGAGAAATTGATATGACTTCCAGTTTAAGCAATGAGTATCTGGATGATGAGCAAAAACCAGAAGCTCAAGCTTATTGGGAAGGCACAATAGGTTAGGCAGGTACAGCATTAGAGTTCATATTTGATTATCTTCAGATGCTTTTAACATCCCAGAAATGCACAGGAGGACCTTGGAAAGATGAGGGTGTGGTTCAGGAGACAAGGATTAACTACAAGGAATCATTAAACTATGTAAGGTTGAAGCAACTGTTACTATGGAGATTTGGGGAGAATGAGGTGAGAGGGGAAAGACAGACTACTGAGGCCTCCACTGTTAAAGGTCAGAGGCAGAGGAGGAGCAGGGTCAGCTCATGGGGTGGCCATGAGACAGGGGTTCCTGCTGTCTTGTAAGGGAAGACCAGAAGGTGACATTATATCAAGTGAGGCCAAGACAAAGGTAACATGAGGCTCCTTAAGGCAGTCTGTGGTGGACTGAGGAGGAAGAGACTAGTGAGACAGAGGCTGTAGAGATCACTCTTAGCCAGCAACCCAACAGCATGGCCACATGTGGATTTAAAAGGCTAGAGGCTTTCAGAGAGTAAGGCCATGCTCCAATGAAACCTGACTTTCTGCTTCCAGATTCTTTGGATGCAGCTCCTCTCAGCAGGCTCATTGGCCCCATAGGGATAAAGCCCAGCACAGGGAGACAGACTTCTGGAGAGAAGCTCAGCACCTCAGCAGGAGGAAGCTCACACTGCTGCAACCGGTCAGGCAGAGGCTGACTCAGGCAGAGGACCACTCTGTGGTCCATGCTTTTTTCCAGTGAGGTAAACAGTCCACTGCTGGCTATGCTTCAGAACTCCACCTGGCTATGCCAAGGCAGGCCTGGCAGGTGTTCTACACACTCCTCCCCAGCACATTTACGTTCCCAGCTTTAGTCTGCTCTTCTATTCCTCTCTGCTAAGATCTGGCCTCTTACCTGTCCACTTCTTGGTCTCCCATTACAACTACACGATGAAGAAATATTTTTCATTAACACTATTCCCACATCTTTGCTGGTATTTTGGAATATGGCAATGTAACCAAGCTAATTTATTTTCAATTTATGAAATGGCACCCTTTGTGATAATATTGCCATAGGGTATACATAAACAATTCAAAACATTTACTTAGGAATTCTTATACCAGAAGAACAGCTGGGAGCAATATGTATTAAACTATCAACTATGAAGTGACAGCTTTTAATTATGCTTTACCCACTCTCTTAAAAAAGAGAATGTAGGAAAGAGCTGTCTGGCAAGGAGAGATAAGAGCTGAGATGTCCCTGACAACACTGTACAGGGGTCTGATTCTTCCCACAGATGGAGCTGTGAGCCTCTAGGAGCACAGCTGTGGTCAATATAACTCTTGGATCAAGGCCAAGGCAAGGTTAAAAACACAGCTATTTAGGAAGTTCTGACATGTGCTTCAAAGTCAAGGGATAGTAAGTACAATCAACACTCCATATCTGCAAGGTTCTGTGTTCAAAGATTCAACCAACTAGTACCAAAATTGTATGAGAAAAACCAAACCAAAATAATCAATCAAACGCAGAATAGTACACAGGGTGAACATGCACACCTTTTCCTTGTTATCTCCTCAATAATACAGTGACCCCAATTTCCACAGCGTTTATGCAATTTGCTGTAAGGGTCTTGTGCATTTATGGATCTTGGTATTAAAGATGGGTCCTATAGCCAGTCAGCCATGGACACACAGAAAGAGATTCAGTGATAGTAAACATGGCTCCAGAGTAGGGCTTCTCAAGTTTGTTCTCATCCAGCCAGGGCCATGCCAGTGTATCTCTTTCACAGAGAAGCAGAGGGAGGAGGCCTTGCACATGGAAAAGACTCAAAGAATAGAGAGCAAGGGAAAAATATTTGAAACACATTTTTCTCTAGGCTGACAAATGAATCTATAGAAGAACTATAAAATGGAAACAGGCTACACTGCAAGGTGTACCTCTTCCCTCTGTTCTAAAAGAAGAGGGGAAAAATAGAGCCAAAAAGAAGCATTAGATTCATCCACACTCCCTAAGGAAGGTCAGGAGAAGGCAATTCCTTTTGAAGAGGCTGAGGATTAACACTAATTACTATGGAAATGTGACTGTGTGTGACAGCAAGCAGAGCTTAGGGAAACAAGATGCAGCATCTGCATTTCAGTTTTCTAATTAATTACAACAAGGAAGCCGATTTTTCCACACATTACCTTTCAACCTGTTCTTCTGACCTTTGAAAACTGACCGTGAAACCAACAGCAACGTGTCTTAACAGAATATGCAAGGACCACACCAGACTCTGCTCATCAGCTGCGCTGCCTCAGTGTTTAGGGTATTCTCCCCGACCCCTTGACTTTTACTTTTTACAACAGAACGATTTTCCAGGAAGGGGGCTTGCGCATGGTAAGCACATGCCCGACTAGTAAGGTGTACTCCAGCACCAGGAAATGATGTCTACGAAAGTATATTCTGAACATATCTTGCTTCCTGTATTTAGTTTACTTAAAGCATAAACCCTATTAGTATGACTTCTGCCCCTCCTTTAGGGGCAGACCAAATCTAAAGGACTCAGGGAAAGGTACGCTGAGGGCACGCAAGTAGGAATGTTAAAAAAAGGGGGAGACCACTGTTTGGTCATGTCAGTAAGAACACAGGAAGACTCATTTCTAACCCTAAGCCCCTTCCCCTGGGTGAGCAGCTCTGTACTGGCTTCAGGCAGAGGACTGAAAATGTCTTATTTTCAGGTACCACAGGCACCCAGAAAGCCACAGTGACAATGGCAACATGATTAAATGTGGTGGTATAGGACTGGAGAGATGGTCAGTCAATAGTGTACCTGCTGTGTGAATATGAAGAATTGAGTTTAGATCCCCAGCTGTCACATAAAAGTCAAACATGGTGGCCTGTGCCTGTAACTCCAGCACTGGGAGTTTTGGTGGGGGATCCCTTGGACTTACTGGCCAACCAGTCTAGCAAAAATAATGAGCTCTAAATTCAGTGAGGGAGAGGAGAGGAGAGAGACTGAGACTCAGACAATAAAGTGGTGTCAGTGACTTTAATACCAGCATTAGACAGGCACAAGCAGGTGGAACTTTGTGAGTTCTAGGCAAATCTGGTCTACATAGCAAGTTCCAGGGCAGCTGGAGCTAGATACACAGTGAGACCCTGTCTCAAAATAACAACGACAACATCAAAATAAATGAATAAATATACAAAAATGAAGTGAAAGTCTAGAGGAAGACACTCAAAGTTGGCATGCTCACTACAGTCTGAAAGGTGGCATTCTATTAGACAGGTAGCATTGGGGGAAATAATATGGCAGAAGGTTGCATTGAGTATCTGAAAGTCAGGGACAGCATCTTTATAGGAATTTGTAGATTGTTACATCCTGTGTCTGTTCCCCCAAGTAACTGTCTGTGCTGGGGTGGTGGTGACATAGGTCTTGACATCCTAGAGCTGCCATCAGACTAGCTAGGGAAATGTGGATAATGCCAGACCACAGCTGGTGTGTCCCTATGGAGAAGTACACAGGGCTAGGAATGGACACTGCTGCTGGGTCAGGCTAAGTGGGAGGAGAGTGGGGATGGGAGACCCTTGTCTTAGTTGGGGTTGCTACTGCTATGATAAAATACCACAACCATAAGCAAGTTGGGGAGGAAAGGTTTATTTTATCTTACAGTTCTTAGGTGACACTCCATCCACTGAAGGGATTTAGGGTAGGAACTCAAGGCTGAAACCTGGGGGCAGGAGCTGATGCAGAAGGAATGGAGGAACATGCTTATGAGGCTCCTGGGGGCAGGAGCTGATGCAGAAGGAATGGAGGAACATGCTTATGAGGCTTGCTGAGTCTGTTTTTTGTTTTTGAATAGCACCTAGGACCACCAGCTTAGGAGGGGCACCACCCAGAGGGATCTGGCCCTTCTATATTAATCATCAATCAAGACAATGCCCCAGAGCTTTGCCCACAGGCCAATTTGGTAGGCCATTTGTTTCAAATGAAGTTCTTTCAGATGACTCTAGTTTGGGTCAGGTTGACATAACACTAACTAGCACAGTCCAGAACCAACAACAGCTTTGTCATGAGCCCGAGAAAAGGCTATGGTTCTGAGCATCCTTAAGTGGGAAGGTGACATGCCACAATGGAGGGGCGGGAACCCAGGCCTAAGCAGGAAAGGATCTGGAACTTTATTCCAAGAGTAAGGAGAAGACCTAAAGCTGTGACTTTTCAGTAAATAACAAAGTGCAGTAGGGGTGTTGCAGAGCTTTCTCTGAAATGGTCTATTAGCAAAATACTGAATGATGTGCATGGACTGGCTAACAGGAGCAGGATGATAGGAATAATATGTGATCACACAAAGACAAAGTCTTCATGAGAACATGCATGGAGTTTGTTAGGACTGATGAGTAGGAAGAAGGCAGAGGAATGAGTGACATGAGAATTTTCCATGAATTAACTTCCAAAAGCTACACACATCCTTTGAAATAAAGTGGAGAAGGATTGGAATTTTGGGTTTAAATTCTGCTTCTCAAAAGGTCTTAGCAGAAATTATCTGGGGGTCGCACTTTGCTAAGTATACGCAACACAGTTGAAGTGTAGTTTGGAAACCTCACAGCAAGGAGGGCAGGCACAGAGGGCTGGATGGCAGCATATGTACACAGCTATCTAGGTGAGAAGTCAGATGGGCTGCTGAGGTGGTGAGCCACAGGGAGGGGATGTGCCTGAGAAGGGTCCAGGAAGACTGTAAGCTACTAGGGCTAGGAAGGAGTCCTGGATGACTGACTGCTCAGGCCAGATCTGTGTGGCAGGTGTGATGTGGCAGGAGGGGCAGGAATGACTTGCAGACCAAGTCAGATGCAGAGGTTGGGTGCTGTGAACAAAACTGTGAGTGGGCAGAAACTAGCACTGAAGGCTGCTAGTCCAAGGGAGCTCTAGGCTACTGTTCCCCCCTGGGGCTTTTCTTCCTTCCTGGGTCAAGCTCAGGGCCAGCAGGCAGCAGAAGGCTTCACTAAGGCCTTCAGTAGTCAAGCCTGGAGGCCCAGCACAGTGCTGTAACAGCTCTATCTGCTCCCTCAGGGGAGAGGGCCAGGCCTTCGAGATTCCCAGTCACTCCAGTGCTCAGAATTAACCTGCTCAACTAGTAAGAGATGACTGCACAACACAGCATCAGGGGCTGTGACTGCCTCCAACCTGTCTGGAAGGGAATACTTCCTTATTTAATTTTGTATTTGTTTAATCAAAGGTAAAGATATTTTCAGATGAGACATTTCTACCTATAGAAACTTTTTTTTTTTTTTGGCAAACCAGGATGAATCTTAGCCATTGGATGTGGGGAGAGATAATTATTTAAAGAAAATGGTGGTATAGATAGATGGGAAAAAATATGAAGTCATTAAATGAGAACAGTAAAGATGCTAAACAGTTATAATGAATTGATAACATAAGCTGAATAAACCAGGTTAAAGGGAGGATTAAACATATTTCAAAAATTACCCCAGGAATAAAGGACTACATATAAGGGTAATACATTAACAACACTGAATGTGGCAGCAGTCATTAATTAAATAAAACAAATAATTACCCTGAGATCGATCAATCAAATCAATGAGAACTGGTGAACATTAACAGGAAATTTATAACACTAATACATACAAGACATAATTGTAGAAAGAACAGTGAGCGAAGGTAGAAAGGGCTGAAATGTATGGCACGGACTAGCCTTTATGCTTAGTGACACTTGTATGGTGCTATTGATGAGGATGGTGAGAGGCACTTGGTTTTCTATAATTTTCTTTCAACCATTGTCAAACAGAACAGCTTGTAAACAAAGAGAATCACTCGGGTACAATGCAGAGTTCTTTTAAGTCACTTTACAAGTATCCCAGTTACTTGAAGCAGCATTTTGTAGCCTTTTGTTCTTTTTTCTCTACCTCCATTTTCTCTTTGTTTTGATTATTTTGTTGTAATACTTTCAAAATGCTAAGCTGAATTAGATAGACTAAATACAACTGGAAATACTTTCAAAGGCAACCAAACCAAACCAAACCAAACCCCAGCAATGACACATGTAAGTCTCATGTAGCCAGACACTGGCTTGAATTCTGCTGTGTAGATGAGAATGATCTTGGACTTTTGATCCTCCTGCCGTCACTTGTTAAGTGCTGAATTTACAAGGAAGTCACCCTGTTTCCTTCTGCCCTTTAAAAATGTTGTGCTAGGCATCAATACCAGAGTGCATCAGACAAAATTTTACCAACTAAGCTACATCTCCAGCTCTGTGTCTAATACTTTCAAATTATTTTCTTTTTATCCCCCAAATTGAATGCGATTTTCTCAAAGTATTTTTCAAAATCATTAATATGACAAAAATTAACAACTGTAAGAGGAAAACAACCCCACTGGTTTTTTAAACTCTAGCCCCAGTTAATGGTAATAATTCATCTTTCCCAAGTTTCAGCAATCATCTTTAAGCACACATGAACTGCCTCCAGTTGTCTGTGGGGTACCACAGACAGCAACTGCATGAACATTCTTCCTAAGGAAGTGCCACAGGCTATGCATGAACACAACTGCATGAACTCAGAATATTAAAGCAAAATCTGCAAGGAACTTTAATAAATCTAATAAAGCAATCACTTTCTTTTAAAACCTTTCGTTTTGTATGTCTTCCAACAGAAAGGTAGTTTCACTAAGATGTATAATTTGATCAGTGTTTCACAGTAAAACTCTTAATTGGCTGCTTAAAAGGGAATCTTCTGTCTTCTCCAGTAGGTCATGATTTACATAAGTCTTAAAGCATTATTTCAAGGCTTAATGTGAGGGTAAAGGGTTTCCCCTTTGAAACTGAAGGGAAAATATCCCTAACACTCTTAAGACCATACCAAAGGTGAGGACTGTAACCCAGGGTGGAATGGGAGCTTGTCACAGGTGGAGGCGGAGTCTGGTCCTTAGCACTCAGAGAAGGAAGGTGACAGCAGCAAGAACACACAGTGAGCAGGACACTCACTGACCTGATGGTGCGATTGGGCAGGTAGGCTCTGGGGAGCTCTAATTCAGTCAAGTGGGAAGAGGTGAAAAAGATTCAGCAGCAACTGACAAGAGATCCAAAATGGTCCTCGGAGGACCTTTATAGAAATGAAGGGCACTGCAGGATACATTAGTTTCTAAGTAAGAAATAATATGATTGAAATTAAAATGGAGCTGAGTTATGCCCAGAGGGTTGAAATGAGAGTCTCAATGTTATTTAAGCATATTTTTACAGCAGTGTTACAAGTAGTAGCCAAATCACCATTAGAAGTTTTCCCTGAAAACCACTACACACTATAGTTCATCACTATGGTACATGCTTCCTGTTAGGTTTTGCTAGTTTCTGAAGTAGTCCTTATTTATTCATAACCATATCATTCATGGCAGGGCCATCCTATGTTTGGATTCTATGTACTCCTAGGCCCTATGCAGTTACACACACATCACAACACAGACAGACAGACAGACAGACACACACAGAGGAGGGGAGAGAGAGAGAAAGGGAGGGAGGGAGGGAGAGGGAGAGGGGGCGGGAGAGGGGGAGGGGGAGGGAGAGGGAGAGAATGAGAATGAATCAATATGTGTATATGCCTAGGAGCTATTAGAGATTTCTCAGTTTGTTCTAAGGGGGAAGACTCTTTGGCATCAAGGCCGTCTTCTTCTTGACCGTCTTTTGAGTGTGCATACACGCAGGCCAGAGGTTGTTACAGGGTCTCCTTCAGTCCTTTAACCCATTTTTTGAAACAGCCTCTCTTACTGAACCTGGAGTTCACCAACTGGGCAGTTTTGCTAGCCATGCACTCTAGGGCCCCTCTTCTGTCCACCTCATCTGTGTGTGCATTACAGCCGTGCGCTACTCTGTCTGACCCTTTCCTGGGTGTCCTTCATGCTTTCACAGTGCTTTACCTACTCAACTTCCTCCCCATCCTTGGTTTAGAAAATAAAAGGTTCTGTTTGGTATTAATATGATTCCTGTCAGGCTCACTCCAATCCACTCTGGTGTTCTTGATCAGTGGGCATATGGACAGAGGAGACAGCGAATCCTTCCTGTATCTATTAATAAAATTCAGGGTATAGGGGTCACAATGGGCATAGAGATGGTGTCAGTCTGTGGGGCTGTGCCAGTGGTGCTGACACATGTTTCATTAATAAGGTCCCCTGACAAGAGTCAGTCCTAAGTGTACTGCCTCGGAAGCTAGAGATCAGCTAGGCTACCCTCTCAATCCTCTATAATTTCATACTTTCTAAAGAAAGTATATTCCTAGATTTTCTGATGCATCATGGGTCACCACACATGCAGAAATATGAACAGTTATCTCAGGAATTCATAAGGAAAACTATGTTCTTGGAAGAAAAAGAATTTATATAATGTGAAGGTCCAAAAGGATCACTGTGGTTGCTGTTTCTCATCAGACCAAAGTATTATTGTTACAGTATAGGTCTTCCCAAAATGACAAATGAAAAATCGTCTATTAAACAACCTTAATAAATATTCTACAAAATGAATGAAGTATAGAAACTCTGGATGGCCACTTGCATCTCTCCCTGTATATATCTAGGTCAGCTTCTCCTCCTGCTGACTGATTATACTTATTGAAGTCTAAAATTTCAAATGTTAAAAATAAGAAACTGCAGGACAGAGCATGCTGGGGGCTCACCCAGGGCTACATGGACATGGCGGTTCAGGCTGTTCCGGGGCTGGGGATCCCGCTGGGGCAGACTGTGATTACTTGCTTCTACAGGATGCCCTGGGCTCACTTGGGGGACATTCCCAAAGTGAGAGAAAAAAATCTCTCCAGATTAGCTCTTTCTTTACTGTTTCAGTTGCTAATGGCATGTCTTCCCTTTCCTGGGTCTCAGGTTTAACCTTGCCTACACTCTAGATGTCCTTTGCTACCCCCCCCCCCCCAATTTGGTACCTATGGTGGTTTGAATGAGAATGGCTTCTATAGGCTCATATATTTGTTGAATACTTAGTCATTAGGGAGTAGAACTTTTTGAAAGAATTAGAAGGATCAGGAGGAGTGGCTTTGTTGGAGGATGTGTGTCTTGGGATTTTAAGAGCCAGGCCCAGTCTCTCTCCCTACCACCTGGAGACCTGGATGTAGAATTCACTGCTACTTCTCCAGCACCATGTGGCCAGCATGATGCCATGGTGATAATGGACTAAACCTCTGAAACTGAAAGCAAGCCCCAATTAAGTGCTTTCTTTTATAAGACTCTCCCTGGTAGTGGTATCTCTTCACAGAAACAGAACAGTGACTAAGACAGCAACCAACCATCAGAGTCTCAACACTCCTTTACCTATTTACCAAGTATGTTTTCTTATGTCCTCTAATCTATCCTTTGCACCACTATAAGCAACTCCCTCTGATATCTTTACTTCTAGCTTGAGATTCTTTTATATTGCTGCCCAAAGGACCTTACCTAATCCTGAGAACTGGTTGTCACCTGACAACTTGAAACCACAATAGGGTGGCTTGGCTGCCTGTTACCTAAGAATGAAATCTAGATTCCACAGCAGAGACTACATGCCCTGGTATGTGTGGCCCTTTCTACTCTCTTGTTGCCGACTTAGTTTCTCTAGTGCTTAGTTTCAATTCATGAAAAATAGTCCATCACAAAGAAGTGCTCAATGGGTACTCTTACTGAATGACTGCACTGGATTGAGAAAGGAGGGACAGGGCTATATTTGAATTCTATAGGGTACTGTAAAGGCAGACTTATTTTATACAACGCTAGTTTTATTTTCATGGGACATAATGCTGGCAGGGTTCACAGGGTTTGGATACATGATATCTGGAAAAAGTGAGCACCTGATTCCTGTGGAAAATACATCTGTGTGAGGCACAGACTACTCTCTGAGTGTATATCAGCAAACAGTTGCTTGTGTTGAAGCTCATTCTCAATTTTCTGTTAGGCACAGCCTACATTTCTGTATTGGCTCTTAAGTCACTTCCAGATGGAAGTTTAGGATGAAAGGGCCCCAAAGAGGCTGTGTAGTCCAGTGAATTAGTTTTACCATTGAGAAAACTAAATCCTTGAGGCCTAGTAACTCTAAGGTTGCATATTCTGTTAGGGCTGCTACCTGTGTTTTACGTAACTTGTTTCCAGATGGGTCCCCTAGTGTAAACCTCTGCTTAGTCTGTTTATTCAGTCCATTTTTATTCTTGAGACAGACATCTTCTAGATTGTACGGAACACTCCAAGCATTTACTTCCATGTTTCCTGTCTTCCATCAATAATGAGTAATAACAGGTATTTGTGGAAACTCCCACCAGGAGGTTTAGTGTTATTGCCTTTTCTCCAAAGCCAATGTTATCACATAAAATCACGTTTCCTTTAACCTATGTTCGCTGGGTATGAGCTCACTTGTCCAACCCATGTGCTATTCTCAGTTGATATGACAACTGTATTTTCTCAGTGGGTTTTTGAAATATGAAATACTGCAAAAGTTTGGTGCATCTGTTCATAGACTAAAGTAGTGCAGAGCCGGACCGGCAGCTCAATCCCTAGAGTAGGGTGCACCTAGAACCAGGTCTGTTTCAGGAGTTAACTGCCAAGACACCTAGCCCATGCCCAGGCCGCACATAAGGGCATAATGCTGATAATGTCTGAAATGATGAAATGTGAAGGACAGCTTGTTAAGTAATTGAAAGACTTGGGAAATAACTGAAAATAAGCAAACTTTTTGGGAAAAATGAGCTGGTTTCATCAGATTCTGGTTCTTAGGAGTACGGTTCAATCTCACAGGATTCAGGTAATTAATCAATAAGACACCAAATCTCAGAAAAACCCTAAAAGTGCTACAGAAATGTTGGATCAGAAGTTTTAAAGAAGCAGAAACTGTGAAGGTGGAGGTTCTCAGGTAGTTTTGTGTGTATGTGTGTTGTTTTGTTTTCTTTGAGACAGGGTTTCTCTGTGTAGTTCATGGTGGCCTCGATTTCAGAGCTTTGGCTGCCTCTGCCTTCCCTGTGCTGGGGTTAAAGGTGTGCACCACTACCATGTGGCAAGTAAGTATAAGGGACTCATACACAAGTAGGGGAATAAGGCAAACATGGAAAAAAAAATGTCCCAGAGTTAAAAATGTAAGTTTTAGTGTATTTAAGTGAGGAGCACACATAGTAACTCATTAACATAATTTTTGTGGTTATGTATAACTTAAATTTAAGCTTTAAATGTTTTTGAAGAATTGATGCTTTTGTCCTCTTGTTATAGGTCTTAGACTCTAGGATCTAGCAGGAAGATCTCAGTTCGGCGAGGCAGAATAAACTAAGAATTCAGTTTTTAATGGCTTAGCAACTCATTTTACGTTTAGCATTCCTTGTATATGTAGCCCCTCTCTACCATCCTTTAATAAGAACGTATCTGATGCTTGGAACTAACGTCACGAATTAAAACACTAGTGAAATGAAAGGGGGCCCTAGAGCAAGCCTTCAGTTTTGTGGCCACGTGGTCTGGACTGCCTGCTTCCACTCTTGTAATCTCAAGGCAAGATTTAGGTATCCCCTAAGTGTCCTTGTCCTAGCTTCTTACTTGTAGCTTCGAGTTCATCACTTTGTACGGCAGAAATGATCAATGGTCCTAAAGCCCCTACTTGGGTGTCAGTTCAGGGGAGGTATCCCAGCATTTGAAGGGCAAGTCCTTGGCTCCTCCCCTCCAGGGCTCTGAGGGTCACACCTTGGGGTGGACAGTTGCACGTGCGTGTCACGGAGCCTGTCACTTTCACAGGTTGTGGCCGCCTGATCCGCGAACCCCGCAGACAGAGCTGGGTACCCGATTCCCGGCCCTCCCTCCCGGGTCACCTGTAATTGTAGGCGCTGAAATGCTTGCTCTCTCTCATCATCGCCCGGTACAGATCTAAAACTTGTGCGCGGTTCCCTTTTTACTGCTTTAAAATAAACAAAAACAAACAAACCAAAAAAAAAAAAAAAAAACCACCCTAACAACAAAACCAAACAGGTCCTTCTTCGTAGAAGCCCCAAGTTTAACTGAACCCAAATGTCAAACGATGCAAAAAAAAAAAAAAAAAAAAAACCACGCTGGAAGGCAAGAGCAGAGCGGCTCGGCCTGGCTCGCGCGCGGCCTGGCTCGCGTCCCGCGCGAGAGGAGGCGCCGCAGGCAGGGCGGCGGGCAGCTAAGGGGTGGCGCCCGTGTCCCGGAGGCTCCGCGTTCCTCACAGGCTGCCCCGGCCGTAGGAGGCCGAGTCTTCCAGCCCCAGGCTCGCTCCTCGGGAGGACAGTCGCGGGCTCGAACACCCCGGCTCCCAGACTCCTCCTCCGCCTTTGGAACCGCCCGGGGGCGTGGCCGAGACCTGGGCGTCTCCGGACACCACGCCCCGTACACCTGCCCAGGACCGGTTGCCTGGGTTACGAGGCGCGCTCCTTCGCCCCGCCCCTGCCGGGCTCGGCTGTCTTTGGCGCTGCCTGACGTGCTGTGCAAGAAAACGCGGGTGCCTTTGCTTTGGCTCTGTCTGGTCGGCAGCCTGAGTTTATAAGTGTCATCTTGGCTGCGGGACGCAGCGCCAGAGGTGCGGAGGTAACTAACTGGCGACTTCCTGGAGCACCGGCTTGTCTTTGGGCGAGCGGCGCAAGGGACCTCGGGCCCTGGCCTCTTCCCGTCAAGATGGCGGCGCCCAGCGCGCACAGCGCCTCGGTAGCCAGAGGTGAAGCTCAGTGACGGCCGAGAGAGTGTGTGGCGGCGTTGCGGACTTTGAAACGCCCGCATTTGGCTTTCCCGGCGCACGCTGGGTGAGTGCTGGCTTTGCTGCAGAGTAGAGGTGTCAGGTCGCTGTTATGCACCGGTTGTTATGCACTTTGCATTCGGCTGTGAGTTCCATTTCCGGGATCTTCACTGAGGGGCTACACTATTTTTTTTCTTTTCTTTCCTTTTTTTTTTTTTCCCCCTATTTTTGAGACGGGGTCTTGTTTTGTAATCCAGACTGCCCTTGAGCTCTTGGTCGCAGATTTCCCGGTGTTGGGATTAAAAGCGTGGGACACCATGCACTACTGTTTTTTGTTAAGAGCACAGTTTTGTAGCGCGAAAACAAATAAATAAACAAATAAGCGAAAAATCTCGACTTTAGATGTCATGATTAATTAGGGAACCCTTAGGACTTTAGGGGACTTCCTAGACATCATTTCAGACCCAAGGCAAAAAGAGGGTTTTTCCTCAACTTTTAGCTATCACGGACCAGCTTAGTAAAGTACTTAAGTTTTTGGTTTGTTCCTTGATCTTAGGACTGTACGAAGAGAAGCTTCGAATAATTCTGGTTATTGTGTTTGGAATTCACTCGTTAGTTTTGGAATATTGTTTTATATGAAGAGGGTGCAACGAGCCCCTCCTTGCATATTCTCTGCCCCTAAACACAGCAAAGAGTCATTTTAACGATAAGACGGAAGTCAACTTATCATGCCTTATCATTTGTTTTGGTGTATCAAGCTTTCATTCTCTATTCGAAACCACCTGTGTTTTTCAGGTTCGTGTGTTTGCAACCTGTTGTCCTTGAATACTAGTATACCTACTAGTCATGTAGTGGCAATCAAAGATATTGACGATTGACGATACAGTGCTTTTATAAAAACACTCTTAAGCCCCTGTTTGATTTTTGTCTTAGTCAAAGTAGATTTTTGAATTTCCAATTTAATTTTTAAATAAATGGAACAGAACTTGCCTTTTGTTCCCTTTCTGTTTGCTCAGGTCACTGACTCAAGTTTAATGAGATCCATTAATATTTTGAATTTTAGTTGTAACTTTTTAAATGACTGACAACTGTAAAGTAGGCTTTTCCATTGTTGCAGAGTCAGAACAGAGCTGTGGTCTCTTGAGGTAATAAAATATTGATTGCTATTGATATAAAGTATAATGCCCCAGGAAAAAGCTACACATTACAAGTTACAGATAGACAAAATTACCAGAATGAGAAGGAAAAATGTTTTAAATTACTTTGATTTGTCATAAAAGAGTGGGGAATATGTTTTAAATGTATTTTACTTTCACCTTGAAAGTGAAATTAGGATAATTACTGTATGCAGTTGATGCCTAATTACAAAGAAGTTAATTACTAGTGTGTACAATAATGTATCGACCTGGCTTATCTATGTGTGATCAAATGCAGCTCATAGAATATGCAGAGTGAAAATAGTTTGGGCAGTAGCTCCGTCAGTTAAAGAGCAGTTGAGATTAGGGAACTGATAGCTTCTTAGTGTTGGGGAAAATTAGTCAGGCTATGGATTTGGGCTTTGTACTAGCAATGAACACAATCAACTAATCTAATGTAGAGTTAAATCACAGCAATTAAACATTTTTCAAGAGGTCCTATAACCATTTCAATAACCAACTTGCAAGCTATTGAGTAGATGATTATGTTGCTGCCAATGACATTTTCTGTAAAGGCTTTCAGATCACATCGTTGTTAGGATTCTAGCACCTACTTTGTTTGGTTTTGGATTTGTTGCCTGATTCTCAAGCCATTCTGTTTTTCTTTGTTCAAATCAATTGCTGTAACCTGGCATTAGTTAGTGCTATTCCAAGTCTCTCCCCTGCCCCCTTTCTTTTCTTTCTTGGCTGTTTTGGTACTTGCTCTGTAGATTAGGCTGGCCTTGAACTGCGAGGTCCACCCTCTCCTGCCTCCTGGTGGCATTCCCTTGTCACTGGATATTGCCAGGGTGGCGATTCCTGAGAATTAGGGCCTTTAAGGTGGAGGTTGTGTTTGGGTTGGCTCTGAAGATTCAGATTCCAGCTAGGCCTTGAGAGCAGAGGCTTTGGATGCATGGGTGTGGAGGTGCCTTCTTAGAGGAGGAAGCATTCCTTTTATCTGGGGAGAGTGGAGGGGAGACTCTCCTGAGGCTAGAGAGAATACAACTGTGGCTTAAAGACTGTGGTGGGGAGTGGATTCTTTCCAGAGCTGGGGGTAAGGGCATGCAGGGATAAGTGATCTGAACCCTCATGTGATCTCAGTCAATTATTCCACAAGCTGAGAGGGTACAGCTTTTCCCTCTAAGGAAAGGCAAGCTGAGATAGTAGATGATTTATCCAGGATCAGACAATTGAAAATGGACTGCAGCGGCTGTTAGCTGAGGATATATTCTGTCTAGCTGTACTGCTTGCTATCCTACTTCATACATACAGTCTTCTGTGCCAGCTTCAGGAATTTGAAATTGAATTGATTCCTCCTCTCCTCTTTTTGCTCTCTGTCTCTCTTGTCTTCTTTTTTGTCTGTCTCTCTCTGTCTCTTTCTCTCTTTTGTTTTCCTGAGACACGGTTTCTCTGTGTAGCCTGACTGACCTGGAATTCAGTCTGTAGATCAACCAGGCTGGCCTTGAACTCAGGGATCTACTTGCCTCTGCCTTCCAAGTGCTGGGATTAGATCTGCATTGGTCTCTCTGCCTGTCTCTCCATCTCTCTTTCCTCTCTCTCAGTTGTTTGCATTTACTGTTTGTGTGCTGTGGTGTACATCTGGAGTTAGAGGAGAACTTGAGAACGTTGCTTCTCTCTTTCTTCCATGAAGGGCTCAAGCTTGGTCCTAGGTTGTCAGCCTTGGCAGCAGGCTCTTTTACCTATGTGGCTATTTTGCCGTGTCTTAATTAACCTTTTTTTTTTTTTTTAATAATGGTAAATTTTAGTCACATTGGAATTTTAGTTTGGTTGTATCCAAACATACTTGTAAAACTAACTCCTCGGTAAAGTAAATCCTATAAGTACTAACTGAAACTCTGAAGTGTTTTTGCTCTTTTTTCTTCCTTTTTTTTTTTTTTATGGTGTTAGTTACACTTCAAGAGAAAAGGTTTGGTGTGAGTCTGTGTGTGTGAGTGTGTGTGTGTGTGTGTGTGTGTGTGTGTGTGTGTG
>NC_034605.1:39210478-39260730 GCF_900095145.1 Mus pahari
ACTTTGTAGACCAGGCTGTCCTGGAACTCAGAAATCCTCCTGCCTCTGCCTCTGCCTCTGCCTCCCAAGTGCTGGGATTAAAGGTGTGCGCCACCACGCCCGGCTGTGTGCTGACTTTGTTAATGTTTGTCAGTCAGTGGAGAAATCCTACCTCAGAGTCTTAATGTACATGACACTTAGCGCTCTACATTATCTCTACTTCTGTGGATCAAAACCTGGGTGTTCCAGGCTAGCATTCTCCACTGAACTATCCCCTAGCCTGTAGGCCTGGGATATCACCGTTACTGATTTCTCAGCAGGATAGTATGTGTTTACAATTATGCTGGAGACTCTGATTAGCTTGAGTCCATGCATAGAGTTCATGTATGCTGTCTTTACCATCGCAGTGAATACTTTTATGTGATTTAATATTTCATAACTTATTAGCCAAAACATTTATTTGCTGAGCATAATAGCAGCAACTTAGCTTGGTAAACTTGTTATGTGTGTGCACTTGTTAGCTTGAATTAACTAATAATGTTTAAGAGTAATAAGAGCCTTTTGTGAAATGGATTACAGTAATATTGGCAGACAGTACTGCAGAGTTAGTTAATGAGGATAACTTTATTGGGAACATTATCTTCATAGTAATTCTTGGAGGAACGTAAGTTAAGAAGTAATGCTATTGGAGAAAGCTTAGCATGTACACACCCTCTTTTTGAAGTTTTTGAGGCAAAGATTCCATGTGTCAGCGTTCTGTCACTTCAACAGTATACACGAAAAAATCTAATGGTAAAGAGGAGAGGTTTATTTTGCCTCATGACGGCTTTAAGTCTATGGAGGCACATCATATAGGGTGAGTGTCTTAGTTAGGGTTATTATTGCTGTGATGAAACACCATGACCAAAGCACCTAGGAGAGAAAAGGGTTTATTTTTAGCCTTTGCTTCTACATCCCTGTTCTTCATTGAAGGAAACCAGGACAGGAAGTCAAACAGGGCAGGAACCCGGAGGCAGGAGCAGAAGCAGAGGCTGTGGAGGGGTGTTGCTTATTGGCTTGCTCCTCCTGGCTTGTACAGCCTGCTTTTACATACATGCTTGGCATCAACATTCCAGAGGGGTGGCATCACACTTCTAGAGCTTGTCTGGGGGGCTATCCAGCCCAACCTTTGATGCTCTTCTGCTATGAACTGCTGAGACAAATTCTCAAGTGCTCAGTTGTAGTGTTTTCTCATTATCGTTTCCTGTGTCATTGAGAGATATTTGGAAATAAAATGTTTGTTGCAGGGTCAGTCTGTGGTATGATATATATAATTTTTATTACACTGTAGACTGTGATTTCTATGATCCTGTGTCCCTCTGGCACACAGCAGCACTTTAGGATGTAATCTGAACTCTTAGCAATGACTGCAATCCCTGGCCAGTTCTCCAGCCTGCTCCATCCATTACTGTTTTCCTATGTGCTTTTCTAGTTCTTTTGTACTTCTTTCCTTTCTGGCCCGTACCTAATCTGTGGCTAGGCCAGCTACCTTGAATGCTCTTCCTTCTGATAATAGTTAAGGAATTACTATGTGAATGTACCTTCTTTAATTGAAGCAGATCTTCCACTTTGATGTGCCTCAGAATTGTGATGTGTCTTTTCAACTGAGAGTGTCAGGACTAGTCACAGACAGCGGAGTCACAGATCCACACCTTTGTAGTAGTTATGTTGATTCCTGTGACATGAGGGTTCAGAATCCAGATGAAGCCTTACTGTTGCCTGGTTTGTGTGCCATTGCCAAAGACCTGGTTTTGTTCTTTTTCCTAAGAAGACTGATACTTGTTGGGTGCTTGTTTCTACAACCTGAGAAGAGGAGCAGAGCATCTAGAGAAGGGGTGCCAATCCATTCTTTTCCTCCATTGTCCCCACCCATGTTCACCCGTCTTTGAGGCAATATTATGTCAGGAACAGGGTTATAATTATATATTTATAATATACAATGATATATTCGTTTGAATCACCTGCCTGACTCTTAGAGCCAGGTGGGCACAGCTCTCTGGGTAAGCATGGACATTGGGATATAAGTATGCTGGTGTAGGCTAAACACACTGAAATGCAGGTAGTGAAGACAAGGAAGGAGGCGTTGTTTATTGTAAGAGCCACAAAATTCACTAGAGTAGTCTTGCCAGAGTTGCATGCTTCTTTATGTGGTTATTCAATTAATATTGATCTTGGATGTTAGGCTGAAGATTTGAGAATAGGTACTGTCTCTAACTATCATCCTTCCCCCAATACTTTATATTTAGCTTTGTACATAGTGTTTAATTAATGAACATCAGTGGTTGAATGAACTAATTCATCTAAACTCTTAAGTGGTTCACCTGTGAAAATTAGCAGATGAATCCAACATACTGTTAGTTGTCTGTGAATTTGACAGAATTTAACTGCTTCCTCCTGACCATTGCCTGGGTCCTAAAAATGAATGGTTTTAGGCAGTCATGATAATTCAACTCCCCACCCCATCAAGTCACCTACTTCCTCCAGCTTTCCCTCACCTCTTTTTTTTTTTTTTAATTTTTATTTAATTAATTTATTTTTTAATTAGATATTTTCTTTATTTACATTTCAAATGTTATCCCCTTTCCTAGTTTCTTCTCTGAAAATCCCCTAACCCCACCCCTCTCGCCCTGCTCACCAATCCACCCACTCCAGCCTCCTGGCCCTGGCATTCCCAAATACCAGGGCATAGAACCTTCACAAGACCAAGGACCTCTCCTCCCATTGATGACCGACTAAAATTCCCCAGTACCTCAAACAGCACCACTAGCTGTGGACCAGCTGTTCCAACCTATAAGCCTATGAGGGAACATTTTACTCTCAAACCATGACAGTGTTATCAATAAATTTGTTACAAATAAAATTGAGTGTTCTTGCTTCAGCTTTTTAAAGTTTTGATATAGAATTTATTGCTACATATTTTGAGGTTGTCTTTGCTACTTAGGAAGTTTTAGATATTTTCATGTATTTGTTTTGTAGAAATCTGTTATGTATACATATTGATTAATATCCTTTTCCTTAAGAATGTTTGTACACTAAAGCTTCTCTAGAAAGCTTCACTCATCTCTCACAGTCTTCACTTGATTCAGGATCACTTAGATTAAATGTCATGTGTTGAGTGACTGTTCCTGGGTTGTAATTTAAGTCACACCCTCATGGTTTCATTATGTCTTCTAACACACCATTCTTTCCCTTAACTCTATGACTTAAAATTATATGTCTGTATAATGATAGATTATTAGTGTCAGAAAGACTTGCTGAAGAATCCTGATATTTGCTGCTAATAAGAAGGAAGCTTTGCAGTGCTGAATATCTGTGCCTTGGACACTAGGAGTTTATTTAAGGGGTGGGCATGCAGATGACTTTGCAAGGTACAAAGGTGACTTTAAGGGGTACACAGAATTTTATGGGTAACTGAAAGTTTTATTAATTTTTAAAATAATACATTGGCCATAAGACTAGTTGCAAAGGTATTTGAGAATCAAATGGTTGCGCAGTTATTGCATACAAATCCTTATGTACCCACTGTTGTATAAGGTTGTGGTTCTACCAGTGTCTTGTGATAAATAGTTCTTGTTACCAAGCACATGGCCTTAAGGATCCTGACCTTCAAAAACCTTCCAGCTTTATTAATTTTGTTTTTTGGTTTTTTGGTTTTTTGGGGGGGGCAGGGTTGGATGCAAGCAACTCTATTTTGAACCTATCTAGTCTTATACAAGCTAAGTGTTGATTTCTTACATAAGTATGTTAATCCCACGCCAGAAGGCCATGTCTATTTTGCTCATTACTGTAATCAACATAGATGTTCAGTAAACATTGGTAAATGAGTGAATAAAAGAAAAGAATCCTCAAGTCTTTAGATTCTGTGTCTTTTGTCTATCTGATCACTGTAGGTAATGTGTGTTGTATCTCTGTGTCATAGAGTTTGTTCACTGCTCCCTGTTGGTCAGGGTTTGGGTGTAGATTTTATTGTCTCTGAGTGTATTAATGGGGCAAGCATCACGTTCTTTTAGAAGAATAGTGCATATTTTAAGTACTTTTTACTCTGCCACTTTATTCTAAATTTGTGTTATCTTTCAGCCTGCTTTATTGGCACGATTTTAGTAATTTTGAGTGAAGTGTCTGATTAATAAAATGTTGCTTTCCATGTTCATGGATAGTGCTGGAAGCATGGAAATGAGCCTTTGGTAGATGACTGTGGACACACTGTCAGAGCTGCATCTGAAATCACATTTACTTTTGAAAGAGCAGTCTCATGAGTTGTTGACAGAGCTACTGACTTACAGTACTTCCTGATACATCCTATGCTATGATCGTAACACATGCTATGATCTTGGGTTGGTATTAGTTTTACTGTACCTAAGAAGGGTTGTATGTTTTAGGAGATGCATTTGCACTTCACAGCTGGGCACACTTTTCATTTTGTTTTAGGTGATTCACTTAGCATTTGGGTGATGACTTTATTAATTTCCTAACTCAAGATACTTGAAATCAATGAACCTGAGTGCCTTAATAATTTTGTTAGATGGGCTGGAGAGATGGCTCAGCTGTTAAGAGCACTGACTGCTTTTCCAGAGGTCCTGAGTTCATTTCCCAACAACCACATGGGAATCACAACCATCTGTAATGGGATCTGATGCCCTCTTCTGGTGTGTCTGAAGACAGCTACAGTGTATTCATATAAAAATAAATAAATCTTTAAAAAATAATTATGCTGGACTCTGGCATGTACCTCAGTTGTCTTAGAGACATAAGCATGTTCATACAGTTTGATCCTGGAATTATTCTTAACAGTTAGATTGTTGATCTGCAAGCCTTTGTCTCTGAAGGCATTGTGAAACCAGGTCTCCATTCTCATAAGAGAAAGCCATAATTTATTTTGTTTGCAGAGACAGAAAAATTTTAAGAACTCAGAATTGATGTTTAAATTGTCTTATCTTGTCTTTATTTCTCCAGAGAGTGGCTGTATCCTCACCATTGCCATGGGCTGTCTAGAGACTTGAAAGGTTTTATCCAAAGCCTTTCTAAGTACAGTTATTTGATGACCTGTGGTATTTAGAATTGCTGTGATTTTGTTCATTGAGAGGCAGGTGTTGGGGTTCAGTAAAAGGGATTCTTTGCTTCAGGGATGACACTCTGTGCATGATCAGCTGGTTGAGCTCAGGTATTGATTGGGGGTGCTGGTCTACTTCCATCATTTCATTTAATACAGGAGCTGTGGCTGTGTAGTTATGGCCAATCACAGTCTTATTGTTGGGGATTCCTTGGGATAGACTGTGAATTGTTACAGAGACATCACAGAGAAACCAAGCATTTCTGCTAGCACTGAGCAGCATGACATAGAAGTCTCAGGGTTTTCCCTTGCAGCTTTGCAGCCTGGGCTTGGGAAGGGGCCTATTGCTGTCTTTCCTGGGCTGACTCAGGGGGTGCATTTCAGGGTGCCGCCTCCAAAGCAAAACGATTACATGTCAGTGTAATATGTCCAGAAGCTTCAGGTAGAAATTTTCCTGATGGTCACTGACAACTTTTAGGGTTCTTTCTTTGCAAGGGTTACCAGATATTGATAAAGAAATCCGACAGGGACTTTCCCCCATACCAGGTAAATAAAACATATTGTTCCCCAAATTTTGGCAAAATAAAACCAGAAATCCACCCTGAAGCTTAGGGCCTTTAAGTAGTAGCAAGTTCAGGTGATACTGATGTTTGAACTGAAGGTGTTTGATCCCCCAAATGTTTGCATTTTCTATATACTAATTTACATTTACTGCCTTTTTTTTTTTTTTTTTTTTTTTTTGAGCATCTTTCTATCCTGGGTGAACATTCCTTTCCAATCCCTTTGTTGTCCGAGGGTCGGCTGTTCTGCATTCTCTTTGGTTCTTTGTTTAAAGAAGTTAGAGTTGGTGCGCATGTCTGTTGGAGGGACTGCAGTGAGTGATTATCCCTGCACACAGCATGCATGTGGTGAGCCTTTCTACAGTAGTGGACGAGGAGCTGTGGTTTTCTATTTTGGTGAGGATCCCTCCCAGCCTTTTTTAACCCCACCAATTTGGTATCAGGTTCTCTTCCTTCCTTGGCTCCCCTTCCATGCTCCACATGCATTCCACATCATGCATTCGGTCCTGCAACATTTGGAAAATTGATGGGAGTTTTAAAAGATTACTGGACAGGCAGTGGTGGCACTGGGGAGGCAGAGGCAGGTAAATCTCTGTGAGTTTAAGGCCAGCCTGGTCCACAGAGGGAGTAGAGGCCAGCTGGGGCTACATAGAAAAACCCTGCCTCAAAACCAAACCAAAACAACACAACACAAACAAAAGAGATTCCTGGTCTTGCCAGCTCAGTCATCGGAGTGTGAGAAAGGGAGAACCGCACTACTTTAATCAGTTCTTTAATACAGCAAGAAGGGCTCGTGTGAATTCTTTTTTTTTTTTTAATGGTTTTTGAGACAGGGTTTCTCTGTTTCACCCGTTACCGTTTCTAACACATGAATGTCATCCCATTTTTCAAACATAAAGCCACCCTAGTGATGTGATTCATTAGTGTTTCGTGCAGTGGAATTTCATGCTCTTTGTTGAAATTATATGTCTGGTTTTGAGAGACGGGGATCTATTTCAGAGTTAAAACTTACTTTTACCCTAGACTGGAATAGCCTGGGAGCCCCATGGTTTCTTCCTAATCAAGGAAGAGCAGCTCTGCCTCTTTAGCCTGATAGTTCCCAGCTGGCCTGATATGATAGTTCCTTGGCTTCAGGGCTTCTTCTTAGCCCCTCAGTAATGTGGCTGAAGCACGTTCTCTCAGTCTGTACTAATTTCAGGGATCAGGCCATCTTTGGCTCGCATCCTTGGTAATATAGGCAATCAGTAAACTGTCTTGCATCGAATGCAGCTTCAATTTTGTTCATGTGCTGGACAATATTAGGATACATGCAGAAGTAAATTAGTAACTTGACCATACTTTGCATTGGATTCATTAGTTATTTTCTTCGGCTTCCACAAATATTTGCCAATTAGTCCATAATTTAGGGGTCAGTTCATGATTTAGTTCTATTTTTTGTGTGCTTTGATTTCTTTCATTTAGCAGAATTCTTGTATTTAGGTAATGTGAAGTGTGTGTGATTCTGCCTGGGTAGTTCAGCTGTTTCTGCTTCTCCCCGTTCCTGGTTGAAAGCTTACCAGCTCAGCTCCCTACGAACTAAGGAGACTATTTTTGGCTTATTAAGCACCACTTGCTAGGGAGCTGTTTGTGGAGCCATGTTTGATGTTCCTGACAATAAGCAATAGGTAGAGCCAGGATTTGAAGTCAAACATGGATTGAGCTGACTTCCTCAGAAGTCTCCATGTTGAGCATTTCTCTTGCTGTGTCCTGATATTTCACCAGACTGTGTGCTCCCCACTCTCTACTAGGACTTAAGGTCTGTTGGTATTCCCATGTGTGCATTTCTCTGAATCCTCCTCTTAGCTTTCCTTCTCTCTATACCAAGCTTAGATTCTGTGTTACTTGTCTTGATACTGTGACAGAATACCTGATAAAAACACCATTATGAAGGATGGGTTTATTTTGGCTAATGTTTTAGGGAAACAGTCCATCAACATGATCACCTTGCTTCAGTAAGGAAGCAGAGAGCAACAAATACTTTTGCTTAACTTTTGCTTAGCTTTCTCCTTTCTTTCACTCTGGGACCACAGCTCACCAGTGAGATGCTAGCATACCAGTTCCATTAGAGGTAGGTGTCTTAGTTAGGGTTTTACTGCTATGAACAGACACTATGACCAAGGCAAGTCTTATAAATAACATTCATTGGGGCTGGCTTACAGGTTCAGAGGTTCAGTTCATTATCATCAAGGTGGGAGCATGGCAGTATCCAGGCAGGCATAAGGAATTTCTTTCCAAAGTAGCTATAAGGACAAGAGGTGTGAGACATACTACCTGGTGACTCTTACACATTACTAAGTACCGCTGCATGAGGTACAACCTTGGCTATCTCTGGAACACAGCTTCTTTGTGCTCCCAGAAAATACTTCCCAGAAGATTTCACCTCAGTGATGCCGGTCTCTTCATATTCACTGCTAATTTCTTAGCTCCAGCTAACCAGCATCAATTGTCCCAGTAGTTCCTTCCATTCTTCCAGAGCCACATGGCTGAAGCTACGGAGTTCTGCTGCTTGTAGGAACTAGAACATGACCCACTTGTGCTATTACATTGTCACTGGCTCTCTGTTTTCCAAATCCTTCACTGCCTAAGCTTGGCTATCCTGGGTCTTGCTCTGTAGATTGGCCTTGAATGCAGAGATCAGCATGCCTGACTCCTGGGATTAAAGGTGTGCCTGGATCTAAATTTAGCTGGGTAGGATCTTGCCCCAAGGTCCCACTCTCTTAATCTGTTATTTCCTAGAACACAGGATTTTGCTCCATTTCACTTCCTGGTATGCCTTTAATACTCGTACCATATATTTTGTATTTTTCCTTTCTAAGCTTGCTATGCTTGTTCAAACTTCTCTTCATAAGATTTAACCAGAAAACAAAGTCTCTGCTGGGCGTTTTTTTGAAACTTCCTTTGTCAATGCAATTAATCTGAGTCTCTTCACCTTAGCTTCAGGCAGACTTTTCAGACAAGGGCAAAAAGTAGCCACATTCTTCACCAAAATACCACAAAAACAGTCTTTATGCCACATTCTGAAATTCTTCTCCTTTGAAATCTCTTTGGCTAGGTCAACACAGTTCAAATTACTCCCAGCAGCAAAGTCTTCCATACTCCTACTAGGATGACCCATTAAGTCCCATTTAAAGCATTCCACTGCTTTCCAAATCCAAAGACCTAAAATCCACATTCTTTCAAATAAAAGCATGGTCAGGCCTATCACAGCAATACCCCACTCCCAGTACCAATTTCTCTTAGTTAGGGTTTTACTGCTATGAACAGACACTATGACCAAGGCAAGTCTTATAAATAACATTCATTGGGNCTGGCTTACAGGTTCAGAGGTTCAGTTCATTATCATCAAGGTGGGAGCATGGCAGCATCCAGGCAGGCATGGTGCAGGCAGAGCTGAGAGTTCTACATCTTCATCCGAAGGCTGCTAGTGGAAGACTCACTTCCAGGCAACTAAGGTGAGGATCTTAAACCCACACCTACAGTGACACACCTAATCCAACCAGGTCACACCTGCAAATGGTGCTACTCCCTGGTCCAAGAATAGACAAACCATCACAGTAGGCCTTTCTATTTCGGTTAACCTAATCTAGGTAGTACTTCACAGACATGCCTAGTAATTTATTTTTATGGTGGTTTTAAATCTCATCAAGTTGACAATCAAGATTAATCATCACGTGGTCACTATTTTTTAATAGTTTCCTAGCAGTCCTTAGACCAATGCAGCTCTCAATTCTAGTTATTACTGTCCTCTGCTTTGTTCCCGTGCATTTGCTGGCAGGCTTGATTGCTGCGTAGGGAAGATACCTTGTGGTATATCTGTGTGTCTGTCTTCCTGGATCCTTACCATAATATTTTTGTCTGTCATTTGGTGATATTGTATATGTGATTCCTGTGTTGAGCACACACCCCTGAGATGTTTGTCAAATACAACTAACCACTCCAGTGTCTGTTTAAAATTTCACTTAGTGGGTATAATACTCTCCTTATTGAAACTTGGTCTCTTATCCATGCCTTCTCCCAAGGACCATTTCCCATGCACCCAGCCATGGGAACTTGTGGTGGCATATATTTATTTTGTATTGTTCTGTTTTGAGTTTTCGTTCTCTGCTTATTTGGACTGATTACCACTGAGAGCCCTGCCAAGATTAGGGGGAGGAGAGTAAAGAGATTCAGTGTTTCTGTGTTAGCTGGGTGAATGAGTTGTCTAGGAGTTTAACAGACATTTTCCTGGACTTTTCCAAAACACAAAGAAAGTCAAACTTGGTCCTTTCAACTCCATCTTCCTTGGATGAACTGATTCCTCTTTGGTCTATTGTGACCTCTTTCTTTGCTTCTGGCTCCTCATCTGAGGTACTTGTACAGAAGGACCTGTTCTTGGTGATAAGCACACTTGTCAGTGTGCTGACTTGGGAAAACTGTTGCTCAGGCCAGGCAATCTGCCATGCTCTCTGCAGCCCATGAGCCTGATAGTGCCCACTGCACACAGCCACAGGGATGTCTCCAACAAGTCATGTGTACATGCTGTTGGCTTGTTTGTGCTTTCTGTGCCACCTGGGTGCACATTCATGCTTTATCTCACTGCATGGAACACACATTGGCTCCTGACTAAGACTGTTAAGGAGATACATTTCTTAGTCTTCCATGCAAGAGGGGAAGCAGGGGCTCCTTTAAGCTTCCTTGAAGGGATCCTTATTTGTAGATATGTATTTATGCTGAAGAAATTATTTATAATCATGCTGCTTTTTAATATACTTGTTTCTTCTACTTGAACTCTAATAATAATTTTATAAAAGGGTTTGTTAATGTGTTGCTTTTAACAGCTGTATACATCAGTTGGGAAACTAGCTTTTCTTCTGTCAGTCTGTGACTGTTCTCTTCTAACTGCTGTTCAAATGTGGCAGCACTTGCAGAGTTTTGGATAGAGTTTTTCTATATAAATTTACATCTCGTGTTACATGGTTTCTTTGCTACTCAGTAATCTGTACCTCCACTGACTGTCTCTGAGTACTGGTCAGCTGACCAGCCCTAAGATTGAAAGTGATATTACAGTTCCTCATATATGAACAAGCAGAAAGTAAACCTATGGTATTCTCACTCTTTTTTTTTTTTTTTTCATTTTTTCCCCCCAGAAGGTTGGCAGTTTACACAGAGGGAATGTTATACAGGAGTTGAAGCCCTGTATTTAGTGGAAATTGAAGCATCCGTATCTCCACTAGTAGCTTACTGTACTCTTCTGTCTAGTTTTGCAAGAGGAAATTAAATCTAAACATTCAAGAGGGAAACAATCGGAAAGATGTCTTCTGAAAGATGTCTTCCAGTGTCTTTTTCTCTCTGTGAGTTTGACAGGATCTGACTCATGAACCAGCAACACAGGCAGAGAGTGGAAATGAATTCAGATATACTCAGCACCTACCCCTTGCTGTACACTTTATGCATACCTCACATTCAATTTTTAATGGGGCCTGGGGAAAGAAGCACTTTGCTGCCTAATAGACTGTAGTTTGAAGCTTGCAGGAGAGTTTACTTTGCTGAGGTATGGCAGCTAGACCTTGAATCCAAGGCCACAGGACCCCAAAGCCACAGCCATCTGTTTGTTCTGGGGGTTTGGGTTCTTTCTTGACTAAGTATTCTGTTCTTCCCTGAGGTGGAATGGCTGAGCCTCTCAGGCTTTTTCCTTTGATATTTAGATTCATCCCTTCTGTTTGTTTCACAATTTGGCATGGCTAGCCTTGGTGTGTAGCACAAAAGCAAAGAGTTTTCCACAATTTGTCATCAGCTACGGTCCTTTCTGGCCTCAGCTTGTTTACAGCTTGTTTACAGCTGAGCTGTTTTGGGAAAGAATGTACTGATTATTGATTGTGCATGGGCCAGGGAGCTGAAGTGTTGTTTCCTTCCACCACCAGCTACAGTCTGCTTGACACCGCTTGGAAATACCTGCTTTCCTATCTTTGAACCTTATTACTGTGTCCTGATAAAGCCTTCATAAAATATGAGTTCTATTTTATATATGTGAAAACGGGAGCTGAAAGTATTCACAAATGAGCCACGCTACATACCTAATTGACGGTGCAGCTGGGATTTAAACTCTAGTGTGTCTGACTGTAAGTCTGCCCTTCCCTCACCCATGTACTGCCTTCATGTTTCTGTGTAGGAGAAAGGCTTTGAGTCATCGTGAAGGTCATGCTGACTTTGTCAGTTTTCAGGTCCTAGCTATGTTAACTGACAGATGAATCATTTTTGGTCTTATTTGTCTACTGGTTTTCAACTGTGGTCTTTTGCTAGGTAGCCAAGAAAAATGTCACTGCACCAGGGCTCTTGTACCATAGGGCAGAAATATGGAGAAGGGAAGATAGTTTTAGTCCATTCTTGGTAGTGAGGCCTCTATTTAAAAAAAAAAAAAAAAGCCATTAGGGACATAATGTCAGCAGGCTCAGGGAGCTGCCTGAAATGGCAGAAGACGTGGGTGCCTTCTTGGCCCCTGTACCTGTGTGCTCATGCCAGTTCTTATCAGCCCTGTGGCACTGAACCTCTGAACTCAGGAGAAAGATGCGTGCGTTGCCGCTCTGAGGCACAACACATAGGTTTCTCTGGCTAAGTGTGCTGAGACCTTTGCTTAGTGAGCCCCTTTGGTTGGCGGGAACGGCTGCCCCTTAGGCAGAATGAGCCCTTTGCTAGAACTTTCCCTCTCTTACTAAGCAGTTTTTAGGATTTATCTTGTCTTTAATCTTGAGACATGCCACAGTGAGTATTACGCCATGACCTCTCGCTTCCCAGTTTAACAAGTCTTCTTGTAATGTATGTACCTCATACTTTCAGTTCCTTAGCAGCAAATCTGTACAGCCAAATCAGATGTTGCAGGTGCCATGGCCTGGATTTATTTCCTAACTTGCTGGCAAAGTGCTCTTTAGTCAGACTTTATACAGAAGACGTGAAGGAAAGTTAGGAGCTCCCTGAAAATGTCCAGTGCCTCTGGCTTTTCACTTCTGTGGTGCTTTGAGTAAGAATGCCCCATAAGCTGTTTATAACTGTTTGGAAGGAGTCAAGGATTAGGAGCTGTGGCCTTGTTGGAAGAAGTATGTCACTGGATGTTTCAAAAGCCCACGGTAGGCCCAGTGTGTGTTTTGTGTGTGTGTGTGTGTGTGTGTGTGTGTGTGTGTGTGTGTGTATGCGCGCGCGTGTGCGCATGTCTGCATCAAGATGTAGCTCTCAGCTACTGCTCCAGCACTCTAATCTGTTTGCATGCCAACATACTTCCAGCTATGATGATGACTTGCCTCTGAAACTGTAAGGAAACCTCCAATTAAGGAATTTCTGTCATAAGAGTTGCCTTGGTCATGGTGTCTCCTTACAGCAATAGAATAATAAGACAACTTTTTTGCAAAATATTATGATTTTTATTAAATAATGTTTTTACTCATGTCAAATTTTAAATAATAATGAAATTCCATATGATATAGTATTTGCATGGAAATAATGTGTGGAAATTTAGGTACTTAAAAAACCTAAGGGTAGGTATGACCTCCTAAATTGCTGTTATGTACTACATGAAATTTGAACTGCAGAAATAGCATTTGAAACATACAGCAGAACATTTTTGAGTAGAGTATTAGGCATTTTATGAATTCAAAGCTGAATTGAATAACCGGACAATTTGAGAGGCAGTTTGAAGCATCTTGGGTCTTGACACTCCTGAAAATTTGTAAATTGTCAGTTGAAAGCAGTGGTTGATTCTGGCTACACATTGTAGTCATAGGCTGTTTGTAGAATTACTGTCAGGAAACACGTGCTCCACAATCTATCAAAGCCATCGGAGTGTGTGCTTTGACAGGACTATTTTAAGAGAGCCTCACACTTTATCAGCTGTTTAGGAAAAGCTGAGGACAGACGGTCTTAGTATTTCCCAGGACACATGCCTCTGATGAACCCGCAGCTACTGCCCATGCCTAGGCTGGGGATCTGCTGGTGCTCGCCTAGTCTCTGAAGTTACAGGTGCTTTCGTACGCTTCATTGTTTCCTCAGTAGATGCTGCCTGTGTCTCCTTTTAATGCACAGTAAAGATTTCGAAGTGAGCTGGGCCTTGAAGCACATATGTGCATCTTTGGTACTTGAGAGGCAGGAGCAGAAGGATTGTCAGTCTCAGGTTTGCCGGAGCTAGTAACAAGTTCCCGATAAGCAGGAGCACCTTGGGAGTGAAAGCAGGGCTGGGATGTAGCTTAGGTGCAGCTTAGGGTTAAGTGTTTGCCTGCGTGCGTGAGGCCCTGAGAATGGATGAAAGAGATTTGCTAGTGAGCTCTCTCTCTTACATACAGGTAGAAATGACTTAGGATGGGTGAGCCTTGATTTTGTGGAATTTACTGTGGTACAAAAGCATTATAAATTCACATTGAGTTAACTGCATAGAACTTTTAACTTGAATCTTTGCAGGGCCAAGGATGTATGAGAAGACCTTCTCTTGGATGCTGTGTATTGGCAGTGAGCTACTCCTCCCAGTAAGCGCTATGGTTACCAGTCCCGAGTGCCATATATGCTACAGTGTGCTATGTTGCTGAGCTAGAGCATACTTTTCCTTATGCAGTTTAAATGTTCCCAGGTTTTGTTAATTTAAACTTTTGTTAGTTATTTTCTCATTGCTGTGACAAAACATTTGCCCCTCTCCCCCAACCGCCTTCTATAAAAGGTTAAAGAAGGGCTCATTCTGGCTTACATTGAGGATTAGGTTCAGTTTTTCAGGGAAATCACAGGAGCTAGAGTAAGAGACAGTTGGTCACATTGCATCTATAGCCAGGAGGCAGAGAGAGCTAAGTGTCAGTCCTCAGCCTGCTTGCTTCTTCCCTCCTTGTATTTAGTTCTGGATCCCAGCCCTTGGAGTGGTGCCTACATTCATGCCGGATCTTCCCTCCTCAGTTAAAGCTTTCTGGAGTGAGAGCCTTAGAGTTTTATTCAAAACTTGTGCATGTGTAGACTTGACTGGTTCACAGGATGTTTTTTGTCATTAGTCAGGTGCAGACATCTCTTTGACACTAGTCAGCTATTGACCTTTGACCATCTGAAAGACTTTAAAGAAATCGAAACTCAGCTAAAGTGGCCATGTAGAACTGCAGAATGGCTTGCATTTGAAATAAAGGGAATTGATTTCAGAGGCTTAGAGCTGCCTGTTTGAGGAAGGAAAATGGGAAACAGTTTCAAATGGGTGACTGGAGATGTGCTTTCTTTCTAAGTTCCAAGGACACGTGTGCTTATAAGAAAGGGACAAGTTCATAGTCAAGTGCAGTAGAGTCCAGAACTTGTTAAGCCAAGCACGCCTGGCCCCAAATGCTTTCATAAGTAATCTCCACAGGGCCTGAAGTGTGCTGAAGATACCAAAGCTGACCTGAGTTTTTGTGTATGAGCATCTTATCAGAAGTACTGGGTTTAGGGTGAAATGCTTTCAGGGGTTTATGGTATGTTGATTGTCCACTGGGTGTTTAATTCAAAAGAACATTGCTTTTTCACTTGCTCAGCAGCACCACCCATAGAATCCTAACAATTTTGTCTCATTTACAGGAAAGAACATTTCTCTCTCCTCTTATTTTAAGGAAACTCATAGTCTGTTACCAATATCCCGACTTAAGTAAATGATGGAAACGTCGAGAAACACATAGTTGTGAGTTGGTGTGAAGATCCAGCTCTGCTAAACTGCACAGTAGCTAAGTAAAACAGCTCGCTCTTGTAGTATAGTCCACTCTTCTGAACCCAGTCACACCTCTCAGAGGCCCAGCCATTCACACTTTCAGAGACTTCATTATCATCTTGAACTGCAGGACTGAATGTCACCATGTAACCACAGTGAGTCATCATCTTCTCCAGAAGATCCAGAATGGTCCACAGGCGTACTGACGTTTCCTGCCTGCTTTAGTCTAAAATGTAGTGAAATTGTCTGCCCTCTCCTTACTCCAGCAACAGTGTAGAGCAGTGACTCTCAGCCTGGGAGAACCTTTCACAGGGGCTGCCTAAGAACATGGGAAAACATAGAGATTTACATTATGGTTCATGACTGTATCAAAATTACAGTTAGGAAGTAGATATGAAAATAATTTTATCATTGGGGTCACCACAACATGAGGGAAGCATTAGGAAGGTTGATAAACTTGGAAGTAGAGTTTAAGAATGCTTTGATTTCTCTCCTTTGTTCTTCTGAAATAGTGGGCATCATGAGTGTCATAGTCTGATACTTTACTCAGAATGTCTACGTTAGTGACCTTTTACTTGAAAGAAGCTGAATTTTAGTTATTGAAATATGTTTAGACAGAGAGTCTCTCTGCTTTGAATGTTTGGATTTGTGGATTTCAAGTACATTCTGTAGCATTGTTGTTTATAGTTCTTTACCCTCGTTGGCTCCTGTTATCTGCCTTACATCTATAGTGCAATAGATCTAAAAAACCCAAACTAACCCAGTACCTGACTGAAAGCCTGTCATGGCATGTCTTTTGCATTCAGTTCTTCAGTTAGTAAGAGATGTGGCATTCTTTAACTCTTTCTAGCAGAGGGTGTTCTGTTTTTTCCCTCTGAAAGAAATGCAGCAAAGAGAGAAATAGGTGGGTAGCTCAGCTCCCTGGGAGCAGAGAGGAGGGTGACATCTTCCGGTCTTGTTCAGGCTGTAGCTGTCCTCCGTAGCTCTCCTTCCTACAGTCTGTTCAGGCATCACAGGGATGCCTCCTGCAGGGGCTTGTGGGTTCCCAAGGTGGCTTGGGTTAAAGATGGTGTACTGTAGTGAACCTTCAGGGACCTGATGACCTCATATCAGAAATGTCAGTCAAAAAAACAGAGAGAAAGATGACAGAACCTCAGAATTGATGTAAGTGGATCTGGGAGCTGCTGGATGTATCTACTTATGGCTTAGTGTTTCTTTTTTTCATATAGATTAAAACTCATTTCTTCCTACAAGAGTTGAGGTTGAAAGGTCTCAAGATCTGTAATTGGTAAGCTGGAGACTCATAAGAGCTAATTTTTTTAGGTCTATTTTCCTCTCTGCTGGGTTTACTCTTTGAGATTTTGCTTCCCTACTTAGCTACCTGCAGAGACCTCCCCTCAGACAGGCACTGAAGGGTTGCAGAGTTTAAAGTTTGTCATCAGAATGGTCTTCTAAAGGCTGAGGGCTGTTCATCCCCCATCCCCTACCATGCCCCACAGTGGCTGTGCTGAGGGGCCTACCACACTGCAGCCCTCTGGGGAGGATTGTTCACCCTGACTTATTATTCTTAGCAGCTCAATATTGTTGAAGGCTGTGGGGTTGCCCGCCTTTGGTGAAAATAATGATAATGCCCTTAAACAGAAGGTTCCTGTGATGAAAATATCTCCATTGCCCATGTTAACAGTGGCACAGAAAGACACAGCCAGTTAAAATTCACAGTAAATTAGAAGCTCATTCAAATTTCTTTTTCCTCTGCTAAAAAGCAACAAAATTAATAGCTTTTTTGTATATGCCCATTCAGAAGTTGATATGTCAAGAAATGAGATTACTAAAAGACATTTAAAGGAAAGAGGGGGTGCAAGGGGATATATATGGGCTGTGCTCTAGCTTCCCCTTGGAACAGATTTAGATGTCACCCTAAGTACTTTGCTTGGTGTTTCAAGTTAATAAGACAGCTACAAAATATCCTGGATTTAATGTCTAGAATATGCTTAGCCTTTCCCACCCTGGTACTCAGTTTCCAGTGCCTAGAAACTTGGTGTCTTGTTTTTATGAAGACTTCTTTGTCTAATCTAGGCTTAAACTTTCCTTCCTTAGATAAGCTTTCCGTGCCTTATCTATCTATCTATCTATCTATCTATCTATCTATCTATCTATCTATCTATCTATTTATTTAAAAGTCTAAAACCATGGTTTCCCACTTCCACCTTTAATATTTCTCTTAGTCTCTTTCTTAAATTGCCAGCTTTCTCTGGTCTCTGTGTGCAGTTAGCACAGTGCCCATTACAAACCAGGTACCCTACAAACATTTATTGAAGGAAGCAGGACAAGGGTGTATTTCAGAAAAAGGCACTTAGGTGTTTTGAGTCATTCTAGAGGAGTGTCTAGGAGACAGTCTGCTGGTGGACGCATTTCTTATTTCTCTCTAGTAAGTCAGCCACTGCCACGAGTGGCTCTGAAGAGCTTGCAGCATAACTGTGGAATGGAGGAACAGACTTTGTGTCACATAATTTTAATTAACTAGTCACAGATGGCTAGTGATTACTTGATAACCTATATCTTTAGGATGAGATTTTATTAATTTCTGACAATTGAAAACATTGTCACTGACTACTGTGCCAGCAAACACTGGCACTTTCTAGAACTAGAAAGACCCTGTATAAACTCATTTTCTATTCATAGTTGTCTGGCTGTATGACTTACTTGAAATTTGTAAAAATATCTTACAGTCTTCAAAATAATTTAATGATGTCATACTACATTTTCGGTCTAGTCATTGGTTTCACTATTTTAATTGTATTATTTAATTTGACTGGAGCCATCCTAGGCGTATGTGTGAGAGACTGTCTTCTGAAACCTGGTTGAGTTTACTTCGCATTCAAGTGCTCTGCACTTTGTGTGGATTAGCATTGCTGAAGGTGCGGCTAGCAGCAGCATGATTGATCCTAGAGGATAGCCACTTTTCAAGTGACGAGTAAGGCTTAAAAAGAGAATTGTCACATTGAACTTGACTAACACATTAGCATTTTCCAAGTAAAGGTAAGCTTTAATGAGAAATTAGTAGAAGAGACTTTAATTAGGTTTGCTGAGGTCAGGCACACTCAGGCTACAGTACGATGCAGACCTATAATAGAATGGATCTGACCCATCTGACAGGTTGCTGTTGTGTCTGTATTTTCTCACTCAGGTCTAAGGGTAAGAGATGGAAGAGAGCTTAGAGCTGCACCTTGTACTGCCTTAAAAATAAACATTGGAGCCATGCTTCAGGATGGCTGTTTCTGTTGGAGTAAAGCATATAACAGAGAAATTGGCCAGGTTAGTCATTTTTGTGTACACTGTACGCTGACCTCTCATGCACGGGCATTATGGGATGCCGTCACCACTATGCTTTCCTCAGAGCTGGTTTTAAATCACCTCAGACAGAGTTATGAGTTTCCTCTACAGGGATTCCAGTTTCTGTCACTTCCTGCTCTCAGTAATCATCCTACTTCCTGCCTGCAAGCTTGGCCATGCACGAAAAACTTGTGTCCATGGCCACTGTTAGGCCAGTATATGGCACTAATACTTCAGTGTCTTCAGGGATCTTGTTGTTTAAAATGACTTCAGCCCACTAATTGCCTCACACTGGGAAATGGGAGACACTTCTTGTTAAGGACACAGAGCCATCCAATTTAGTCATCGCTTCTGGCCATCACTAACCTTACATCTCCCCCTGAGTCTGATCATTTCTCTCATTTAAGAAAATAATAATTCTTGAAAATTACTTTTAAGTGACAGGTGCTAAGATTGAGTTTCATGAGTATATACTTGATTTTCAAACTTTTTTTTTTTACCAGTTTCCATCAAGAAAAACCAAAACAGTTACACTTAAAATATGTTCTGGTTTATCGTCTAAAGACACTGGCCCACCCTGTAGAGCAGTGGATCAGTGATTAAGAGGTAGATTTGTGCCATTTAATGAGCAACATAGACTTTTGGAATTTGAAAGAGTATTCCTTTCTCCAGATGCCTTGCTCTGGAGATTACTGTGGACACACCCTAGAGTTCAGGAGACTCAAGGAAGAGCAGGAGGTACACTGGCCTGGATCCATAGGGGACCGAGGCAATTCGTAGCCTAAAAGGCAGCCTGTGTCCACGGTATGCAAATATACTGGCTGCAGCATTTGGGAGGGGGCAGGAGGGAGAGGCTCTGAGTAAGTGCTAGTCCTTGTGGTGATGAGACTGCAGACTGTTTCAGCAGTGCAGGTGGGGAGGACTCCCGTCCATGGAATAAATGATACAGCCCGATGGACGACAACAGGAGAGGTTAGGTTTGTGCTAGGAGACACTTAGGGTTGTTGTGTTCAGCTAGAGTTGGGGATACATGTCCTGGGAGAAAATGGAGACTCCAGCTTACGTGGAACACTTGACAGGACCCAGAAGTCCCTGGTCTTTGGAAGCCAAATCAGCCTTCATTTTTGAAAGGCAGATCAGGATTGGTGCCTGTGGTGACTCATCTAGAAGGAAGGCACAACAGATCTTTTTTTTTTTTTTTTTAAAGATTTATTTATTTATTATATGTAAGTACACTGTAGCTGTCTTCAGACACTCCAGAAGAGGGCGTCAGATCTTGTTACGGATGGTTGTGAGCCACCATGAGGTTGCTGGGATTTGAACTCTGCACCTTTAGGAAGAGCAGTCGGGTGCTCTTACCCACTGAGCCATCTCACCAGCCCGCACAGCAGATCTTTATGTTGTTTTAGTTCTAGTGAGAGAGAAAGCGAGGGTGGAAGTGACTAGGAGAGTGTAAGGGTGCATGGGATGCAGAGAGCACCATCAGGTCAGGAGCTGTGATGCATTTGTGAAGTTCTGAAGGTGTAATGTGTGTGTTGTTATAAGGTGAGTCTCCCTCTTGTCTGTCCTTTAGCTCTCACTAATTGTTATGTGTTTTCTTATGCATGCACAGTGGCTCTGTTTGTATTACTTCCACAAGGTCAGCTACGCTGCATACATCAATACCCTGCTCATGTTTTAAACCATTGTGTGGTTGGAGCTGTTACAAGAGGAGTGACCCTATTCTTTACTTAGGTAGTCCCTAGACACACAAATACATACGTCCTTTTTTTAATTTTTTTTATTTAGTGGATGTCCTTGTTCATGTATTATTTCCTCATCTTAATAGGTCTATTTGCAGGTTCAAATTGCTACAGATGGGATTGCCGATTAAAGGATATATGCATTAAAAATGAGATGGATTTTCCCAAATTGTTTCCCATTAAATTTTTATCAGCAGTTTCTTTTTCTTACACTACTGGATCTTTTCCAATCCTTGATTATTTAAAATGACCTCAGCATTCGAATGTTCATTTCTCTGGAGTGGAAAGGGTATTTTCATAACTTTCATTGGTTTTTGCAGTTCTGCTTTGGAAACGTTCTGTCTCTGAGTGATTCCTGCTTTTCCAATTAGAAGCTGGACTGTGGAATGCTTACTATTGTGATTTCTCATCATGGAGTTTTGGTTGATGCATTGGAATAAAATTAAGGCAATAGTAATCTCTTTGTGCTTTAGTGTAGTTTTAATCACAAGGACCTCAACATTTACCAGATACCTTGGAGAGTCTGGTGCTGGGGGTGGGGGGAGCAGCAAATAATTGGAAGAATGAATTTCCAATAACATTCATCCCCACATTCTATGAGTGGCTGTCACATCCCACCTTCCTTTGGAATACTGTTTTGAGGCTAGCAATTAACAGAGTTCTGTTTGTCAATATTTTATTTGTGATACTTTGCATAGACTTTAATAAGTAGCACTTAGGCATGTTTAGTTTACATTAGCTTCCTCATTGCAACAGCTTTCCCAAGTTCATTGACAGCTTCCTAGTGGTCGGCACCTTCCCTCATGCAAGGTCTTCCACCCTCGGGTCTCACCTGTGGCATTTTACATCCCCTGACACCTAACCACTCCCTCCTTGTACCTTCTGTCTCCTAGCCTCTTTTCCCAGTTGAGTCCTTCTAGTTTTACCCTTCTCTTCTTCAATACTTCCTCTTTTTCCTTCATGGTCTCTTTTCTAATTTTATAGTTAACATCTACACTCCTTCCATTTACCATGCATACACAGACAGTATAAAGTAGGGTTTGTTTATAAGAGAACATACAAGTTTTGGTCTTTCTAAGTCTGGCTTATCTCAATGTAATTCTAGAGCCATCCATTTCCCTACAAATTTAATGATTTAATTTTGCTTTATAGCTGAATAAAATTTCTTTGTGTATATATGCTACATTTTCATTATCTGTTGTTTGATGGTTCCATCCTGTTGTGAATAATGTATATGCAGTTATCTCCATTATAGGATATAGAGTCTTTTTTTTTTGTTTGAGCTGAGTACAGGTGGGTTATGTGGTAGGTCTATTTTTAAACTTCTGATTTCTATAATGGCTGTTCTATTTTACAGTTCCATCAACTATGAGTAAAGATTTCTTTTTTCTTACTAGCATTTGTTGTTGCCTTTTTTTCTTATGTTAGCCATTTAGAAGGTGGAATTTCAAATGGGTTTTAATTTGCATTTTTCTGATGGCTAAGGATGCTGAGCTTTTAAAATTACTTACTGGACATTTGTGTTGCTTCTCTTAAGAACTGACAGTTCATTTTCCTAGCCTTTTTGTAGATGAATAATTTTTTGTGTTTAATTTTTGTCATTCTTTGTATATTATAGATACTAATCTCCTGTCTGAAGTATAGCTGGGAAAGTTTTTCTCCCATAATATAGTTTGTCTGTCTGTTGATAGTTTCATTTACTATGCAGAAACTTTTTATTTCATATTATTTGGATGTAAAACTAATTGGCAATTAAAAATTCCTTGTCCCTTGATGTAGCTCACTTGCCTATGATGTTAAAAGATCCTATGTTCAATCCCTGGTAAAATACATAGACACACACAGACACACAGACATGCAGACATACTAGAGGCACCTACATAGACACACACAGCAGTGAGATACACACACACACACACACACACACACACACACACACACACACCATGCGCCTGCACACAGAGTAGTGCTTACATGTAAGATTTTAGTATTTGAAAACAAGACAGCTCGGGGAAACAGTGTGCTTTCTCTGTAGTGTGCAGTTCTGTTTCTCTACATGAATTACAGAGCTCTAGGATGACAGTACTGTTTAGATGACATGATTGGATGATGTTGGCATACCATGTTTTAGGTGATGAATGATTGGTTGATTCCAGTGAGGTTAGCCTTAGTAGCTAATATCCCTCTTCTTAGCTCCTTTGGTGCCAATTTAAATAGTTGTAGAAAGAAGGCGGTTACAATAGTCCATGGAATACTTACTGGAATGTCTCACTGGAAGCAGATGACATATAGGGCCATATATAGGAATACATCTTCTTCTCACTTTGAAATATTGTAGAATTAGGTATAAAAATATATACAGATATGTGTTAATCATTAGGCATAAGACTCTTAATTAGTCTTTATTTCTTGTTATAATTTCACTCTTGCTAACATTTTATAATGTAAGGAACACGACCTATTTATTTATCATTAGTGTATGTTGCTGTATGTGACTATGTGGGTGCTGGTGCACTTATCCACATGGAGGTTGGAAGACAACATTCAGGAGTTGGCTGTTTTCTTCTCCATAGAACCAGGGGATCAAACTCAGATCTTCAGGCTTGCAAGGCAAGTGCTTTTACCCATCGAGCTACCTCCCTAGGCCATGGAGTACTGGTGTAGGAAAGTGCTAGCCGAACTCCTATCAATGTATATATAATGAAGATTTTAAAAGTAAAGTAGTTTCTTCTAAACCCCATTTAAAATCCACTGCTGCTTGGAGCACTTCTTTCATGGCAAGGTACCACAGGGTTGGCAGGAGGTGAGTGATTTTAGATCCTTAGACTGTTCAGTGTCAGAGAAAGAAAGATGAATATTTTGCTCACCTTTTGCTAATGACAGTACTCTGAAGTTTTAAGCCTACTTTATGGAAAATAATTGTCTATTTTCTTTGGTAATATTGAGTAATACTAATGAGTTAGAGATTTATCTACTTTTGTTGCCTTTAGAATTAAATATTCAATATATTTGAAAAATAATGTTTCTTTACAAAAATTCATTGATTTATTACACTAATATGTGCTCGTTAGATATAAAAGCCTAGGAAGACACACTCCTTTCCTCCAAAGAGTGGATATTTTAGTGAGAGAGATTAATGTCAGCAACTTCAAAAGAATCTGAAGATACCATGGTGATGTAAGTTCTGAGAGCAGGATTGCCCTTAGAGACAGGCAGAGAGGACCTTTTTCAGAGGTTGTTAGCATGAGCAGGAGTTAACCAGGAGGCATCCGTGGGCTTCTCTTAGTTTTGGATTCTGTTGACATGGATTTATGATTCTGGCTGGTTAGTGTTTGGGGAGGGATAGTTGATAGCGACACATGAGGTTTGTCAGATGTTCAGGAAACAAATTATGAATCTAAAATTCTTTATACTTTTCTAGAGAGTTTTAACTAGGAAAACGGCCTTATGAAATAGATAATCAGCAAGCATTGCTGCTGGTCAGGGATTCATGTATTGATGGGCAGCAGAGACCTGATAATCTAGGTAAGAATGATGGCCTCAGCAGCAGCAGTGGAGGAAAAGGAGAGATGGAAGACTAGTGATGTTTTTCAGTTTTCAGGGTGGAGTGCCTTATCCACCTTGTCCCAGTTGGTAAATTAACAAAGTTGGGATAGAGTCTGAATTTGCCAAGTAGAAGATCTCCAAGGTACATTCACATGTAGAAGCCCCACACATGAATACATATGTGGGCTGAAGCTCCACGGGATGCTGTAATGAATTGAGGAACCTTGACATATTACTGACATTTGAAGATCATGATACTTGAAGGTAGATTAGACCAAAATACGTCCCCCCTGACCCCCCCCCCCAAAAAAAAAGGGTGTAGCAGAGACTAACTCAGTGAACAATGGAACTCTGCGTGTGATTAAGAGTCTTTGAAGGAGACTGAATTGAAATATTTAGAAAGGTAGGAGAAAGACAGAAAGAAGATCCTTAAACCCCCAGAGTAGGCCCAGTTTTGAAGAAGGTGCAACTGGTAGACACAGTTGTGGCTACTGTGTGGAATACATAGGCCGCTGGCAGCAGTGGTACAGTGCTCTCAGGACAGTGGAGCAGAGCAAGGGCTCCCTGGGCTGACAGACAGCTGGATGAGAAAGTGGAGATGAAGGTTTCAGCTGTCAATTTCCAAACTGCATTGCCTTGTGGGCTCACGTAACTGCAGCTGGGAGGTCTACGGGCTTTGGCAACAGCGGCAGTTTCTGAATCTGTAGCAACCAAAAATTACCTCAAAAATCCAACCTGGGCTGAACCCCTAGTCTTTTGGGCCACACTCACCTGGGCTGTGTCATGTCACCTCAGTGCTGTCTTGGTTCTGAGCACACAGCTCAGGCACATTGCCCTGCCATGGGCACCCTATAGACTGAGGACTGAGAAGCTTCCTGAAAAGCCTGGGTTCTGATTCAGGACTATTCGGGTTACACGTCACAGTGCTGGTGTTGTTGCTCATTTTACTGTGCATACGAGTTTTTCTTCCCTCATAGAAGTCAAATACTTTCATTATGGAAACAAAGAATATTTTCTACCTTCATTCTTGAGCATGATTGATTGGTTTTTCTTTGATTTGTATTGATCTAGGATGTATGATTTTAAAAATTGTTTGATTTGCTGACTTAAATTCTGTTAAACATTATTCCATAGATTTTGGCCTATTGTTAGGACACGGTTTCAGCAATTTCTGAAGTGGCCCTAAAATATACTTCTGCCACTGTTTACTGCATATTTGTGTGAAGCGGCTGGCATGCTTAGTGTTGATACTTATAAAATCAACATATCAGTCAACTCCAAAAACACTGACAATAATCTACATCTGTGTCATAGAGGGTTAAACTTTCAAGCAAGAGTGAATTCTTTATGTAAAAATAAACAAATTTACTTTATGTAATAGTCAAATTATATATATTCTAAGAAATATTCTAAAACATATTTATAATGATTTACTATCGGTACATATTTGATTTGTGTATCTTTTATTTACTATATATCCAGGGCACTGTAAGTTTTTCTGGTGCAGAGGGTTGTAAGTGGACAATGTTTAAGAAGCTCTGTTTAGATACTTAAGTCTGTTCCTTGGGAAAGAAAGGGATAAATCCCTGAAAAGAACAGGAGCCACCACTGCACGGGATTTGCAAGAGAGAGTTGCTTTGCTCTTAGCGGAAGAAATGTGAATCTGTGTGTATGCTGAAGTGACTGAGCCATGAAGCCTTGGCCTAAGCAAGATGCATGCTTCCTCCTCTACTGACAGAGGGTGATGCAGAAAGAATGGGCACCCATGAGTGCGTGCATGGAGGCTGGGATGAGCTTGGAAGGATCCTGACTCCTTTGCACGAAGAAGAGAAATGATGTAGAACCCTAATAGGCTGTTTTTTAAAATTTTTATTTTTAATTTTTTAATTTCAATGTATAGGAACCTAAATTGTTTCAGTCTTTAAACCTCAATGGAGGAAAAGTTATTGCTTAGTGGTAATATAGATAGCTACTTTTATTAAAGAGTCTTGGCAAAAGCGAATTTCAAAACTCTGTGTACCACGTATTCATCTGTCAGAGGGCTTGCTCATATTATATTATATGCTCATATTATATATTATATTCTTGTCATGGGCATTCTGGAACTTGAGGACAACAGAAGTGTTGCACCATGAATTCTCAGTGCTGATTTTTGACCATAGTGAAGTGACTGTGAAGGCTGAAGGTCAAGCGGTTGATTGATTGGGTGATTAAAATTCCTTTTAAAACAAATTAGATGTGCTCGATTTGCCACAGGTGAGAAGTACTACATGGAAATGAATCTCATTAGCAATTAAAACTTCTTGGATCATCAAAAAGGAAGTTTTATGTTCTACACACACACACACACCCGTGAATGACCTAAGATACAATTCAGGCATATTCAGCACATTGTTTTCATATGCAACCGCTAGATGAGTGTGTCCCTATTTTTAATTTAGAGATTGGTACTGACTCTAGTACTTGATGTTAGCCATTCACTCCATTTGCCTTTATATTTCCAGGTTATTCGATTTGTCATCCTTTGCTTAGGAGGAAGTGGTAGAGGAAGTAAGTCTGTAGGCATGAGAGTTGTAGCTTTCACTGGGCAGAGGGAAGGAGGATATTTGGGGTGATGGTCTGAAGTAGAAATTTCTGGTTTCTTTGGAGACTGTTATGCCATGTGATGTTTTGCCGAAGCAGACATGTGATAGAACTTGTGATGATTAGAAAAAGTATAAATATGTCCCTACAGACAGTGTGATGAAGTTCTTGCATTTGTTCACCTTGATCTGCTTTGCTGATCTTCACTTGTGGCGACTTTGTAGAGACTTGAGTTCTTTGTAGACTCATGAAAGCACTTCTCCTGGTATTCTGGTGGCTTCTTGCTGGTTTCATGGGTTTGTGCAGATCGGTCTGGACTGCTGTTGCTGATATGTGTTTGGTGTTTTGATAGTGGACTGGACTGCTGACAGTGAAGATTGGAGTAGCATCAAAGATCAATTTGTAAACAGGTCCACAACCCCTGTTTCCTATTCACCTTTCTTCTCCTGACTTCTGGTAGGTGGGCTAGAAGTGAGGTTGATGCACTAAAGACCTCTTATTAAGGTTGGTTTTGAAAAATCCAAGCGTACAGTGGTCTGAGGAAGTAATATGTGAAAAACATGTACATCTTAGGGCCTAATTTGGGGCAGATTTGAGCTATATGGACTTGCATAAGTTACATCTACACAAAGACCTTGATAAGGAAAATATTGAAATTGTTTTAGTTTACATGGAGTAAATAAGAGGAGGTAAGAAGATGGCAGAAAGACCCCCAGGATGGCAAGACAGTTGGAGATGACGATAACTACTGTTAGAGTGGGAATTACTTCAGTGTAGCTGTTTTTCAGGTTTTTAAAATTTACTTTGTTTTAGAATTTAGATTTGTTAGGGCATACAGGGTATAAATGCAGTGTATTGCTGGTTACCTGGAAACTGAACAGTGTGAGCTCTATTTTCATTTTCACTTGGAAATATTATGACTAAGTATTTCTTTTTGCTTTTTTACCCCTTTCCCTGTGTGCCCTCCCAAATTCCTATTGTCCCCAACCCCAGCAACTCCTAGTCCACCCTCAAAATCTATTCTATTTTCTCTTCCCAGGGACGTCCATTCATCCCCCATTTGGTACTTTTAGAAGCATCAATAGATTAGAATAGTTTCTGGCTTGTTGTAAAGGAGAATATTTGTAAGAGCAGGGAGCTTTCCTTCTCCCTTCCTCTTGTCGGATCTGTATGATGGCCTTAGCCTGTGAGCAGGTTGTTGAGATGATCATTAGCAAGCAGTCTAGCAAATAGAGTGTGACAATCAGTGTGTTCTCTGTAGTCATCTTTATAGTGTGGAGATATTGGGCTTCTTTGACTGTATTGCGTTGCAGTAGATGTTTAGATGGAAGAGTTATTTCCCAACAGAGAAGGCCAGTGCTGGAAGGGGCTCCTTTTAGAAGGCTTACAGCTCAGAGGTGGAGGGTTTTCGATTAGCAGCCTCTCAGTAAGGACTGCATGGAGTTAGGTAAGTAAGAAGGGAGCTGGTCATGAGACTATCTACTGTGCGCACCTGCCCATCCATCAGAACTTACATGTGTGGAGAGTGGATGAAATCCTGAGTAAATGTGTATTGTTACGTGAGCAGTCATGTCAAGCTCCCTAATGCCTCAGTACTATGGGATGGTAAGACCTATCCCAGGTCAGGAACAGGGGAATGGTGAGACCTTCCAGAGGTCTGAGTCTGGATGTTGACATATCCCTGTGCAGATAGTACCAACTACAGCTTCATCTTCCCAGGTGACTGCCACCTGAGACTGCCCCCTTATAGAGACTGAAAAAGCTAAACATGCCTTTGTTCCTCAGTAGTGAATGTGCTGACTCAGAGGCTGCTGGTGCCTCTCCATTACAGCTTATGGCCTGCATGGGTCTGGCTTTTCTTACTTGTCATTCTTCATCCCTCGTCATCCCAGTCAGGCTGTTCTGAAAGCCATGCAGATCATGTACACATGTGTTAATTCTGACATATGACTCTATTTTTAACACGAAATGTTTCTGTCATAGCAAAGCACGCAAGACATAAACATTGCCATTTCCACCATATAGTATGTTAGTAATAAGTACATCACATTGTGCCTCTGTCAGAACCGTCCACCTCAGTCATTCTAAACAGAACCTTTGCGTCCATTAGATGTTAACTTTCCATCCCTTCCCCACCTGACTCATGGCATCGGCTATTCTGCTTTCTATCTCTGTGAGTATATCTAATGTCAGTACTTTATCCAAGTGGAATTATTCAGCATTTGTCTTTTCACGAGTGGTTCACTTGGCACAATTATTTTCAAGGTTATCTGTGTTGTAAAACATATGGGCAGTTTCCCTTTCTAGATTACAACATATCTTCTTATACACTTTTGTGTTACTTCTGTTTTTGGCTGTTATGGATGATATAACCATAACAGTGTGCTCCTGGTATCTGATGATGTTCCTGCTTTTAGTCCTTGTCATTATACATTGCAGCGTGGAACTTTAGAACCATAGGATAATTTTGTTTTTATTTTCAGGCCCTTCTGTACTGTTCCGTGAGGAGGCTGCCTGATTTTGGATTCTCACAAGCAAGTGCACAGGGCTTCCAGTCTCACCTAGGAGGTAGGTATGCTTGTCTTGAGTCTTCGAATGGAGGCAGAGAGAAGCTGAGTGTCACACAGGTAGAGTCAGTTCATATGTGTGCATTGGAATTTGCACTCTACCATCAGAGTCCAAATGATGTCCCTGACACACAGGCATGAGAAGGCCCTGAGACAAAGCAACGGCACTGGATTTAAGTCTGCTTCAGGCTTAACGCTGGGAAGATCCTGTTAGCTTTCCCCCTTTATGTGAAAATGTTATTGAAAATAGAGTAATCTTTAAATGCCATTATCTGCCTTTTCCCTGACTTTCTGGGTTTATACTTTAAAATGTTTCTTTTATTTAAAATATTATCTTAAAAATGTCAGCACTGTTTGGTTTTCATTTTGACTTTCTTGAGTAAATTTTTTCTTTAAACCTTTTGAATAAATATGCATTGGTTCTAGTGAATTTTAAAATATAGCTCTATTCTACCCTTCTCTGTCAGAAGTTTGCTTTGAAATAAAACCAAGCAAAGTATCTGAAGCCGATTTAAGCTGGGGAAGCCTGGAGGGGAGCAATGGTAAACACTCTGGGCTTCTTCTTATAAAGATAAAGTGAGCTTACAGCTTTCATCCACAGAGGAGAAGCAGGGACATAATCATTCTCCTGCATATATTTGGCTAGGAAACTTGGTTTTCTCTGAAAGGGACACATGAGGCTGTGTGGCTTTTAGAAATAGAACTATGACAAGGTCTATTTTATGTCACAGGGTCTCCAGCACTTCACATTGCTACTAGCCAGGATATATGAGGGTCTTCCGGAGCTGGCCTCATCGTAGCTGCCTTGTGTAAGCAGGGATCCAGTGTGTGCTCTGTCTTCAGCTCCTCCTGCAGGGTTGAGAGGAGAGAAAGACATCCTGGTCCAGTCTTTTGCTCACATCCTGCTGAGCTGCTGCTCAGAGACAGAGTCCCTCTTGTCCTGCAGGAGGCTGTGTGCAATCCCAGCAGTAAACAGAAACAAAGAGATACTATGGGCCATCTGGTGAAGGTGCTATATTCTCCCTAACTCTTTTCTAATATGCTCCTCTTTAGGTCTTAAAAGTTTTACTATGATGAATCACAAAAATGTCTTTTCTCATGCTATCCTCATTAGCTAAGATTGCTGGGGTGTATTCCTTATATATGAAGGGAGTCTCTTTTATTATTACTTGACTTCTGACAGAAAATTACTCCTGGCTTTGCTTTAGTGCTGGTTGCTATAGCAGAGAGATTTAGTTTACTCTGTAGAGCTATGCACTTCAAAGTACAGAGGAAGGGCAGAGATTTGCCTCTCTAGATTTCAGTGTAAGCTGAAGGTCACCTTCTGGGTTTGGTGGTGTTTTAATCAGGGTTCTCAGTCTGGAGAGATGGCTCAGCCATTAAAGGCTAGTCTCACAACCAAAAATATAACCAGGGTTCTCTAGAGGAATGAAACTTACGGAATGAATCTGCATATATATATAAAGGGGATTTATTAGAATGGCCTACAGGCTGTGTTCCTGCTAGTCCAACAGTGGCTGTCTACCAATGGAAGGTTCAAGAATCCAGTAGTAATGCAGTCCATGAGACTGGAAGTTTCAGCTGGTCTTCAGAATACACAGGAATTCTGAAGAAGTGGACTTTAATGCCAGTGAAGGAATTGACTTGCTAGTGAGAACCAGAGCAAGCAGGCAAAGACAGGGCAAGCTTCCTTTTTTCATGTCCTTTATACAGACTGCTAGCCCTCATTAAAGGGGACTCTTCCTACTACCTTAAAGATCTAGATTAGGAATGGGTCTTCCCACTTAATGACTTAATTAAGGAAAAAAACAAAAACCCTATAAGTGTGCTTAGCTGTTTGAGCTTTAGTTAATTCCAGGTGTAGTCAAGTTGACAACCAAGAATAACCATCACAGGTGGCTCCCGAATTGTGTAAACAGAAGATGGTTGCCTTTTTGAGGTTATTTCTGATCATTCCAGAAGGCTTCTCATTTAAATGTTTACCTCCTGTGAGGCACACTGTTCCAGCTCCTTCTGCTTCTTGTGTTTGCAAACACCCAGCGATGCCACTAAAAGCAAAAGACCTGGGTTTGTTCGTGAGTGGACCACAGAGCCAGTGTAGTCTTAGGGCATTTGGATGACAGAAGGGAAGAAGCTGTGTCTCTTGCATTTCTTCTTTCTCTCAGGACAGTGGCCGAGTCGGACTGTGATTTTAAGGTTACTTAGTAGAAATTTCCTCAGAGTTTGGGGATGAAGTTTAAGTGTGCGTGTGTTTCCTTTTTTTAATTTTTTTTATGAATATTTTAAGGTGGGCATGGTTTGACACTCCTGCAGTGGCAGAAAGATTGTGAGTTCAGTGTCATCCTTGGCCATATAAAGAGACCATCTCAAAAACTGGAAATTAAGTGAAAGCATGCATAGGTATAATATTTGAACATGGAGTCATTACTTTTTGTCCTATTTTCTGAGAGAGCATTGTTCATAGTTGCAGCAACAAAAATGTATGACTGATTGTGGCTATCCCACTGTGTGTCTTAGAGGTCTGACTGATGGCTGAAAGTCACTGAGTTGAGTAGCTGAGGACAAGGACTTCCCTACCCACTCCAAAACCATTTTTGATGTAGTTAGAGCCTTCATCAGCAGATACCAGAGTGCACAATTTCCTTCTCTTTTGTACAACAGTGTACTACTTGTATGCCATTAGTGTACATCCTCCTGAGTATGCTCATGTACGTCTAGATGACTTCATGGCTCTAAGACACTGGAAATGCTCTTCAGAAGGCGGCTACACTGTGTTCTCAGGGAATGATGATACGGATGGACATAGGGTCCTTGAACTGGGTGCATGTGTGCATATATGTGCACATATAAGTATATATACTGTAAGCTATCTGAATTTTAGGTCTCTACTTATATCTGCTGATTCAGAGTGATGTGAAAGTTCTCATTCACCTTTGGCTCGTGACATTTACTGGGGACACTGGCTGTGACTCTGCTTGTTCTTTTCAGAGAGGAGCATACTGCGTTTGGCATGACATTCCTGTTTAGGTAATCTCTTAACAATGTGATGACATGGGGAATGGATCTTCTAACCTTTATGCAGATTTCTTCCCTTAGTTAATTTCTAAGGTGACAGGTGTTTGTAGAGGTGGGAGTGAGGCAGATGTGCTGATGGATATGAGATAGATTACTTAGAGAACAGTCTGTGGCATCTGGTCACCTTCTGAAGTCTTAGAAAATGAGGTTGTACTCCTGGGGCTCCCAGCATCTCCTGGAGCAGTTTGCCGGGCCTTTCTGGGCTCCTCTTAGTTATTTTCTCTGCACCTTAGATTGTTGACCACCATGTTGGCTGGTTAGTTATTTTAAAAAAATATTCTAGAAATTGGAAATAACAATGACAACAAGGTAACAACAAATACTCTTTAAAATGCACCTGTTCTTCCATGGAGATGTTCTGCTAGCTCTTCCTTTACCCAGTTCCTAGCTCTGGGCTCTTCCCCTGCCTCCTCTTTCTGTTCTTCCTTCCACTTCCCCTGCCCCTCCTTTCTTCTGCCCCCACCCCCTTGTTTTTTGAGATAGGGTCTTACAGACCTGACTGGCCTGGAACTTTCTGTGGAGACCATCTTGGCCTCAAACTTAAATGATTTCTGTTTCATCCTCGTAAGTGGGCTTAAGCATGAGATGCCATGTTCACCTTGGCAACTCCTGGGACTTTTAAAGAGCATCATTTCCATAGGAGACAGTTCTGAGCTCTCTGGGTTCATAGGAAAGAAGTGTGGATGTTAGATGGCCTCAGTGTTCCTTTCTTGATGGGACTGTAATATTTTGGATTTTCTGTTTTGAATATTTTAATACAAATAGTGAAATAAGTTGGACCTTAAACCCATGTTGACATTTGAATGTATTGGGTCTCTGGTGTACCTGTAAGCACAGGCTGAAAGTTGTCTGTTCAGTGTCTTCGGCCCACTTGCGTTTGACTGTTGGGTGTCAAGGGGTCAGGCGTGGTACTTTTTATTTGTAGTGCCATGTTGGCACAAAAAGGTTTTATATTTGGAGTTTTGGACTTTGAGGTGTAAGGACGTTCAGGCTGTGTTAGGACAGGGAGGGCAGCAGTGACCAATGTGAAATAGGTTTGTCATGTGTAACTAACAAATATTATTCCAGTTTAGTTGTCAGACCCACAAAAGCAGAAGGTAGTATCCAGATATTACATGGGCACGTTGGGTGTTCAGCTGAGCATACAGCTAGATTTCGATGTGCCTTTTGCCCTCTGAAGGTTTTCTAGTGCACACTAAGATGCTGGCCAAGTGTCCCTTTCCAGGCTTTGTCCCAATTATCAGTCAGACCCCATTTCCTTTGTCACTTGAAGACACTGAACATTCTTTTCACATTCTGAGGTGGGTTTTGTTTGACACCTTTCATTCTGTCTCCTTATGGGTCCTAAGAGGAGACTCTCGGATTCCCCCCATACCTGTGCTGCTGAACAGGAAGTCCAGGTGACTGTGTCTGCAAATTATGCTTGGAGCAAGGCTCTGTTTCAGCACTGAGTGGGTGCCGCTGATGCCGGTCTGCTGTGGTCTGCATGGTAATCACAGGCTGTTCTGTGGAGAACTGGAACTGTCCTGAAGTCACAGAGTTTCAGTTCACTCAACATATGGAAGGACATGTGCTAGTCTTGGTAACTGTGGTTTAAGTACTCTAGGAGTTAAGTTAAAACAATGAGTGCTGTGCCTGGCTTGAGTCCCAAGAGTATGGTTGGTAAGCATTGGATGATTGCTGATGGCTAAGTGGAGTGTTTCACAGTGCAGGAACAAGACTGCTTCCAGAAGGAAAGCTGAGTTCTTCAGGTATGTGGTCAGTGTAGTCTGGGGTGTGGGGATGTCTTTGTCCCAGATTCAGGCTGTGTTCTGCATCTTCAGATGACATGCCAGATGGAGGAAGAGGTACCAGCTCAAGAAAGCATATGCCCAGCTAACCTTCACCATTCACTAATAAGTGCCAGGGACTGAGATTACCTCATTTATCCCATCGAAGCTTCATATTAGTCCTGGGACCTAGGTCAGCTTCTAATGCGGAACAAATGTGGGCTTGAAGAGTCTAAGCTTTTCTCAAGGTCACAGGGGATCAGCCTAAGTTGAATGTTAAGTCACGTGGGGAAGCTTTACACCTACCTGGGCAAGAACTCTGGAAGCTAAAGTATAGACGAGGTGAATTTAGTTATGGACCCAGGGACAGAAGCATACATGTGTGTGCAATACTAAAGAGATGCACAATAGTTCCCAAGATCCTCCAGGTAGAGTTGACTCCAGTTTTGGGCACAAGGCTGAATCTGTATCGGTGGTCCCAAGATGAAGTGCATGTTGTTTTGATGGATAACAGTGGATAGCACATGGCCTGTATTTGGGGAATTCTCTGCCTGTGAATACTCAGCTCGAAGGCAATTCCAGGGTGAGCAGAGAGATAGATGGTGGATTTTTGTTGGTGTTGATTTTTTTTTTTTTGCCTGCTATGCAAGGTGGCTCTCCATAGAACTGCTATGTGTGTCCTAACTCACAGGCCCTGTGTGCCAACCTCTATGGCCCTTCTGACCCTCTTTCCCACCTCCATCATGTGACATGTCCCTTTCATGTGCATGGGCCTGCTTCCCCAAGCCCTGTGTGCCTCCCCAGCTCTGTATCCCCTTCCCGGAGGCCCCATGTGTACCTAGACTCACAGTGGCCGCCGTCCTCCTGAGTAAGCTAGCTGCTGTACTGTGGCCCCAGTGCTCTGTCAGAGGGGTGTATGTTCTTTAAGTGTGTGAGATTGGTTTTTAATTCTAGAAGTATTGCAACAATTTTATAAAAAGCTTAGAAATAGGAAGACAGATTCACATGCACATCCACTACTCTGAAATGACCATTTCCATCTTAATCTTTTTCCTGTGATTTTTTTCCTAGCTGAACCTATTGTTTTGTATCTACACTTTCCTTTATTGGTATAGTGACATCTTTATGGCTGCATGATATTCTGTTGTCCTGCTACACTATTCATTTCCTAAATGTGTTGTTGATGTGTATAGTCCAGATTTTATTTATTAATAATTTTCACCTTCTTGTGATGGAGACTCTCAGAAACAGTGTTATAGGATGGTGTACTTGTTAGTTATTTTAATTTTATTTTTTATTATCTGGGAGGAATTGGTGTGTAAGCGCCTCATCCACTATCAGTGTTCCCACCCCTGGATGGGTATAAGAAAGCATGCCAAGGGGCTGGAGAGCCGGCTCAGTGTGCAAGAACTCAGGCTGTTCTTCCAGAGGACTAGGGTTCAATTCCCAGTACTCACATGGTAGTTCACTGTCTATATCTTCACTTCCAGGGCATCTGGTACCTTCACACAGACACACATGCAGGCAAAACCAATAAATTCTTAAAAAGAAGAAGAAGAAGAGCCTGCTGAGAAAGCAGGAACCAAGCAGTAGGTAGTGTTTCCGTGGTTCCCACCTCTGCTTCTGTATGAGTTTCTGCCCTGACATTCTCCAGCGGCCCATTGGGCTTGGGATGCCTAAGCCAAGTGAGCCCTTTCCTCCCCATGTTATGTTTGGGTCATAGTGTTTGTTATAGCAATAGAAAGCAAACTGGAACATGCCATGGAGAAGAAGCATTTCTATGGCTTCTAAAACATACTGCCTGATTGTTTCCCTGAAGCTCAAACCAGTTTACAAGGCCATCTCAAACTCATTTGTTTCCCAGATGGTCATACAGTTAGGATTGCAGCCTCTCACAGAAGGAGAGGGTGTGTGTGTGTGTGTGTGTGTGTGTGTGTGTGTGTGTGTGTGTAACTTCACTAGTATTTCTATATATTGGCTGGAGTACTGCTGCTACCCTAGTCAATGGGAATATACCATCGTCTCATTGGCAATTACCTGTCCAGATCAGGGCTGGTAGGACAGTACACATGATGTGGGAAAGAGCAAGTTGTAGATGTTTCCTGCTTTTTTGGGATCTGGACATTTAAAGAACACAGGACTAATGAAATGGCCCAGTGTGTGAACTGGAGAGATGGCTCAGTTGATAAACATAGTTTCTATGAAGTTTGACAACCTTGCCTGGATTCCTGCTCCTCCATGGTGGAAGGCTGAGGACCAACTGCCTGCTATCCTACATACTCATCCCTCAGCATTCGCGTGCTTCCCCTTCAGTAGTAAATGGTGCAATAATTTTTGAAGGGCAACATAGGCCACTTAACAGGTATATTCAGCTGTAAACACTGGGTTCCTATTGGCATTTGACTTTGGGGACTACTTCATAACTTGCACGCGCAAGTAATGTTCAGAGGGAATTGGTTCAGATGGGGGAGGTAGGTGGAAGCACCTGGGCTTGTGCTCAGGAAATGTCTAACCTGGGCTACATATATTACTTTGTCTCACCAGGTAAGGACTCTGAGATGCTGTATGACTGACTGTTCTGTGGTTGACTGATAGTTTGTTATAATCTTTGTCAATTTCGTTTTCTTCAATTTATTATCTTTTCTTTTGGATCATAGACATATGTCATAAGGTAGGGATTATTTATTATCTTTTAAATCATGGATTTTATGCCTGTCCTTTAGAGTGCCTAGTGCATTGCTATGTGTGACTATGTATATAGTAACTTTGTGTCTGTTCAGTGCATGAGTAAGGGAAATGAGTATTTCATCCTCCTGATCCTGATAGCACAATGCTCTGTGATAAAGCAACAGGTCCCACAGCTCTCATGCTTACACGGGAAACCTCCAGCATACTTCACCACAGCACTTCCACAGAAGACCTTAGGGCGTGCGCGTTAGAGACTTTTCTCATTTCTGGACCAGATACTTGCCATGGTGCTTTGAATGAGAATGGCCCCCATAGGCTCATATATTTGAATGCTTTAATCCCTAGTTACTGGAACTGTTTGGCAAGGATTAGGAGGCGTGTCCTTGTTAGAGGAAATGTGTTGCTCGGGGTGGGCTTTAAAAGCCCATGCCAGACCTGGTCTCTCTGTCTTTTCCTGCGACTTGTGGACCAGATGTGAGCTGTTAGCTACTGCCCCAGTGCTATGCCTGCCTGCCTGTCGTGCCCCTTACCATGACGTTCATGGACTAACCTGAAACTGTTAGCAAGCTCTCAGTTAGACACTTCCTTATGTAAGTTGTCTTGGTCATCTTGTTTAATCACAGCCATAGAACATGAACTAAGACACCTGCCATGGAACAACACGAAGGAAGGAAGGAAGGAAGGAAGGGAGGAAGGGAGGGAGGGAGGGAGGGAGGGAGGGAGGGAAGGAGGGTTCTTTTGGTGAATAGTTTGAAAGGCTACAGTTTATCATGGAGGGGAAAGATGTGGCTGCAGGAGTGCAAGGCCTTGATCACATTTTTGTCCATAGTCAGGAAGCAGAGAGATGCACACACACAGGTGCTCAACTCACACCCTCCTTTTCATTCATGCTCCAGCACACGCGACTCCACCCACTTCCTCAGGGGAATGTCCTGGTCTCCACTAAACTTTCATGGAACCAGCTGCCAGTCACACTCAGAAGTTTGTTTTCATGGCTCTTCTAAGTCCAATCAAGTCTACAGTGAAAATTAGCCCTCACCAAAAAGCCTTAGGTGAGCTCTTCTGCCTCTGGATAGTCTTCCAAGACTTCTGGTGGGATTGACTCCTTCTGTGGTCTTGAGACCAGTGGGATCAGTGTCTTCTCTGGAGCCACACAGATGGTGGGTGACTGGGAACTCCAAAGAGGGATTCCTGATCTCTACTTTAGCATCTTCTCTGCCTTATGGGGAGAACTTGGGGAGCCTTGAGTAACCTGTTCCTCCCACAGCATCCTCTACAGATACATGTTGAGCTTCACTGTGGACCACACTTGTTCTCTTGTCAGGGAGCAGAAATGTGTTTAGGATGATAGCTTTAGTAGACTCTGCTAGAGTATTCAGAGTGCCACAGGCCTGGAGATTTGTACTGCGTTCCAATAGATGCTGCAGGATGAAAATTCAGTTCCATACAGTTGATATTATTTCTGGTTCTGTAAAGCAGTGTTTTTATTTTAAAGGGCATATGTGCTGTGATGAATATGACTGATGATTTGAGTGTGTATTTTCCACAATTATGATCCTAATAAAACTCTGATTGTTACCCACATTCCCAGAGCCATGTAAGGTTGTGAAGCGAGTGTTAGCTTTAGGCTTCTTGATTACTCCTGCAATTGAAAGCTCAGCTTCAATGCTGTTTTTTGCTGTGGGTTGTTTTTTCCTCCTTTCTTTCCATGACCCTTTACCCCTGTGCACTGTGGACGTTTAGTCGTATAATTGAAATTCTGACGATAAGCACATTATAGGAAGGCAGTATTCATGATGAATGCCAAATGAAGCACCAATGAAAGAGCTGCTAGTAGCAATGTTAAATAATTTATAAAAATTAACAGTGTAAAGGCTATCATGTAGATTATATTTATAGTTTTATGAAAATTATAAGTGTGTAGGTTCCTAGATAATTAGTGGATAGATATGCATTAAGACATTTCCCAGTGAGACCAGACAGTGGAAAGTTTCCTACCTCCTCATGAGAGGTTGGCAAATCTGCCTCTTATCTGAATATGAGGTGCACAGACAGAGGGTTTTCAATTTTTAAATGAAGTTCACCATTGTATTCTGAATGTGTAGAAGTTTTAGGTTCAGTAAACCCATGTGGAATGAGTGAGTGGCAATATTTTCCTTTGTGAGGACTCTTTCCTATGAGGAGCTGAGCATGGTTTTCTCCAGCAGCCCTTTCCTGTTGCACTGTCTTTATTTAGGGAGGTTAGCTGACACAGAGTCCTGGCAACACTCAGCACACCGGCCACACATTGGCTGGATTGGGAGTGAGGAGGGCCTGGGTGTGCTAGCAGACTGTGGATTCCAAGGCTGGCTGTTAGGAAATCAAAAGCGGGAAGTGGCCTGAAAAAAAAGGGATGTTTTATCAATAGATTTACTCGATGGCCTTCCCACTCTGTCAAGATAGGTCACAGGAAACTGAGGAGAACGATAATAAGAAATGACAGAAATGGAGAAGGAGTGATCTGGCTTGAATTGTGTGTGTGTGCATGGGGGGAACAGGGCACACTGGCTTACAAGGTCTGTTTGTTTATGGGGGACCCAGACTGAGGACCCTGTACTTGTTAGGCATGTGCTCTGCTAATGACACTTGCAGATCCGCCTGTGTGTGAGGTCACAGGGTTTTTTCTTTCACTTCCTGCATAGACACAGAAACATTCAAATGTTATTTCATCAAAAATTGTACAAAGTGATCTTCTTAGCCGTTCTGCTGTTGAGACATCAGCTTTATTATCTTGACTTTGGGGTATATGAAACTATTCTAAGCAGTTTTCAACCTTTTAATCATGAGGGTAGAGTATGGCTCAGAACAGTTTGAAAGGATGAGAGGGAGCAGTTCCTGTTTGTGTTTGACCTTGTAAAACCGAGGCAGCAATAGTTCCTGAGCTTGCTTTGTTTTAGCACTTCTCATTTCTTGTGACATATCCACTGTGGTCCTGTGTGAATTCACTCATTGTACATGTGGTTGGCGTCGTAATTTAGCTCATCTAGTTTTCCTTACATTATAAAATCCTTTGAATGCTCCTGGGTTTTATGATACAAACATTCATCTACAAACATAAAGCTCCTTGACTTCTAATGAACTTTCTACACCTACAGTGTTCAATACATGTTGGTAATTTGAAAAAAGCAAATAACTTGGGACCATTGTCTAGAAGCAATTCAAATTATGAATAAAGCTTCAGCTTTTCTGAATGTACTTTTAATTCAGAAGTACGGCAGCTTCATCATACATTCATTTATTCCCAGAAATTAAAGCAAAGCATTTTCAATGAGAATTTCCCCTGGGCTTTGCTTACTATTAATCCATAATACGTCTTGTAACTTATATTTGTGTGAAACTCTCTGTGTTTCAGAAGATTTTGTTTCTTCATAGATTCTCATTTTAAGTTTCATGACAATTGTGAGAAGTCAACTGGGAATTGCCTTTATTATCTGAGGCCTTATTGTTTGATATTTGGAGACAATATTGCCAACCTAGAAAAGATGTTAACAATGGTACAGAATATTAGAGTAAGACAGAGGAAAAATCAAGGGACTATCAAAACATCAAGAATGTAGCTTGTCTCTGTAGCCGAGGGGAATGTGCTCATTGAGGATGGTTTTGAAAAATAGAGTTATTCGCAGGATGGACTAAAATATGTGGAACTGTCTGTTCTTGCCCTCTCTTCTGTGCTCTTGTTCTCTGAAGATTCATCTTTCAGATTTTCAGTGCCATGCTTCCAAATATAAATCCCAAGAGGTCCAACTGGGGTTCAAGTAAAAATTAGTGTGGCCTCTATGTGCAAAAAGTACAGAAGTAACTACTGGGGATCCAGTGCTAAACAACAGACCCTGCCTTGCTTAGCCTCTCAGCTGCTCAACAGACTGCACGTGTACCTGCTCTGTAGGAGCCTGGGCCTTCATGAGGGGTGCCACTGGAGGTGCAGCCGGGACACCTTGTGCTCACTGGTCTAACAGGGACAGTAAAAAGTGCAGAGCTGTGACAAGTGGCTAGGATCTGAGGATTCTGGAATGGCTGTGTCTATTTGAAATGTTGTGGGAAGCAAAGCGAGTTGATCTATAAAGAGCAAAGAACTAGTCACCCTGTTATGGCTTGAATGTGAAATGTCCAGACAGGCTCATGTTGTGTGTGGTCTCCCCTGAGAACAGTATTTTGGAGAGCTCTGGAATCTTTAGGGAGTGGGGCCTCTCTGGGAATCAGGTCAATAGAGATAAGCCTTTAAAGGGTTCATTTGGCCTTCGGTTCCTGGTTTGCAGTGATGTCAGCAGCCTTTGCAGTGTGGTCCTATGTATGGCTTTGAATTAAGCTTTTTTAGCAGACCTTCCCCACCAGGGGGAATTGAAACCCTCTGGAAATGTGGGTTCCAAAGAAATCTCTTTTCTCATTTGTGTCAGCTCTTGTCATCTCACCAATGTGAATGTAATTTTTACATCTCAAAACTAGCCTCAGAGTTTTCTGTACAGATGACCATGTGTTTAAGTGTCATCTGCTTTTGTTGTTATAAATGTCCTTTGTTCTCAGGTTGGGATCTGCTACAGGGTCTTTTAGTAGGGGACTATTATCAGTTTGATCTGTTTTTCTTTTTACTTTCTCAATTATTTCTGGTTTAATTCTTTTCTCTTTACTTATCCATGAACACTCACTGGATAAAGTGAGTACAGGGCCATATTTATCATTTTAGCTGATTCCAAAGTCACACTCACAGCTGTTATAGCACAGACCTATGTGAATTTTTATTTAATGTGTGCTTTCCTTGTTGATTCCTTTATTGATTTCCCAATGTCTAAACATTTATTTTCTTTTTAGATTTATTTAATTTTTTTTATGTCTATGGGCATTTTCTCTACATGTATGTCTGGGCATCACATGCATGCCTGGTGCCTTTGGAGGACAGAAAAATTGGAGGATTGCTGAAACTAGAGGTACAAATGGTTATGAACCACTATGTATTTGGTTTCTGGGAGTTGAACTTGGGTCCTCTGAAAGAACAGCCAATGCTCTTAACCACTGAGCCATCTCCCTGGTCTGTTTTTTCTTTTTAAAAACTTGTTGAGAATTTCCAACTGAGTATAATGTTTTGATCTTTGCTCCTCTTCACTCCAACCCTCAAGCTCCTCCTGTACCTGTTCCTTTACTGTTCTCCTTTTTAAATTCCCTCAGTTCAACTAGTGCTGGCTGTAATCCATCCATCCATCCATCTATCCACCCACCCACCCACCCACCCATCCATCCACCCATCCATCCACCCACCCACCCACCCATCCACCCATCCATCCACCCATCCATCCATCCATCTTCTTTCTACAGGGGAACTCTCTTTGTACACCAGGCTAACCTTCAACTCATGTAGAACCCATTGCCTCTGCCCTGCAAGTGTTCTGACTAAAGGCAACCACACCTGGCACAGTGATTTTTTTTTTTTTTAAAGAACCTTTTTGTTGGTGGAATTGAGCTGTTCTGAGAGGTAGATTTGCACAGTCCTTAATGGAGGAGTAGAATTCCAGGAGGGGATACTCTAGGCATAGCCCTTCAAAGGAGAAATTGTGAGGCTATGTTGAAAAGGGAGAAAAGAGTTCTAGTGGGAGGCTTTTGTGATGGGAATGGTAAAAGTAGATCTAGAGATGGAGGCACTGGCGAGTGAGTCGCTCCCAAAGCTTCTTCAACATGTGAGTTAACGGGAATTAAGAAAACAATACAGAAGCTTGTCTCCCTTCTCTGGGCATCTTAGTTAATTGGTTTGGAGTGCACCCTGGAACACTGGGAATTATAAAAACTCCCCAAATTTCACTGTGTTCCAATAAAGGGAACTTTTGTGCCAATTTATAAAGATTCGTGTGCATTATACTAAGGTATGGGAGTTTATTTATAGAGCAATTTATGGAGTCAAAGATTTAGTCAGCAAGTTTTCGAAGCAGGAATTCTGATTGCTTGAGGAAAGCTGGTTAGAAAAGCTAAGTAAGCATCCGTGGGTTCTGGAAGTGAGCACTGCATCTTCTGGGGCATGAAGCAACAAATCGCTTTGTGTTTGGTATTCTTGGTGAGTTAGCTTTCCCTTAGTTTCTCTAAGTCCTTTTCTCTTGGAGCTGGACATGGTTCTTTGGTACAAATTTTGCCCTGGAGATGTTGGAGAAACTGTGCAGAGTGTGGGAACACTGGTGCACAGAACCTTGTCAGCCTTAGGGATGGCACTTGTAAGTTTAGGTAGACACACAGAATCTGGCGTTACTGCTTTAGGAAAAGTCTCATCCAGATCTATTGGTGAGGGTCGTGTTTGATAGAGTGGCTTCCTGATGTCCTGCCTCATGTAAGTCTGACCTAGAGAATAAGTGACACCTTCATGCTTATACACTTAGACTTAACTTGCTTGTCTGGAGCAGCTCTCTTCTTTGTCTAAGCACTTCCTAAATGAATGTTTTGCTAACTTATCTAAGTAGTTGATATTTTGAATTTTAGAAAGGTTAGTAATTGAATAGATGTGTAATGTGTAAAAAAAAGTGTTTTCCAAGAAATATTTATTGAGAAGCTTCCTCATATTCTTGCATGGCCTTATAGCTGGAAAGATTAAATGATATATAATACCTGTCCTTAAGGATCAAAGATGCAAATTCAAGTATTCCTGAGTATTAACTCAGCACCTACAACTAATCAAAAAGTAGGGAAATACTTGTTTGAGTTATTGAATGAAGATAAACATGTTACTTGGGCCCTTAACTCACCTGGAAACTGTGTTTTAGTTTATTCCAGATGCTTAAGTTAGAGAAGTTCATTTCTCACTGTTTTAGAGTTTGGGAAGTCCTTGATCAAACCAAGTGGTTTAGGTGATTCATGTGGTTCATTTTTCTTTGAGTACACCTTTTTGTTTCCTCACACTCTGGAAAAGGCGAGTTAGGTTTCTGCTTCTCACGTGGACACCGGTCCCATTTATGATGTTCTGCCCTATCACTTAGTCACTTCCTAGAAGTCCCCACTGTGTCATGCTGTCAGACATGTTAGGCATTTAGAAGTCAGCTTGACACAAAGCTGTAGTCCACAGCCAAGTCTTTCCAGAGTCATCTCTTACCCAAGTAGTAAATCCTGTGGTTACCAGTGAGCTAGGGCCACTTGGACATACAAGGTGATCATACAAGGTGATTCCCTGTTTCTCTCCTGTTACTGTTTGTGTATCCCAGGCTTAATTATAGATTACATTGATCTAATTGAGTGATGCTCAGAGACTTAAAATCTAGTGTGCTTATCTTTTCTCATACTGCTTGTAGGCAGAGCCCTCATGGCATTTCCTGGGAGGACAGTCGTAGAAGCAGGACTGCAGGAAGTGCTGACGGAGATGTTCTTGTCTGTCTTTCTTTACAACACTTGGTCATGAACTGGTTTTTTTTTGTTTGTTTGTTTGTTTTTTTGTTTTTTTTTTTTTGTGTACGACGAAGAGTACAAAGTAGCTAAGGATTTGTACTATGATATGTTTTATCTACTTCTTCCACATATGGTTCATACCTTCTGCATTTATTTAGCTTATCCTCTCAAGTTACTTTTATTCCATGCAGAAAGCTGTTAGGTAATTTGCCAAGGTGGGGAGCTTTCTGCTGTCTCTAAGGTTAAATCTCTGGCTCTCTGACCCTCCAGCTGCCATCTCCCCTGAAGATGTGCATTTGAGGGCAAGTCAAAATGCCTTTCCATAGAGGCCAGATCATATACTTCCTTTGTCACTTGCCTCCTGGCACTGTCTTGTTGAGAGACATGTCATCTTGCAGCAAAAAGGAGGTTGTCAGCAAGCACTGGCAAACATCTGCCTACTCGTACTTGTAGTATCCCTCACAGTTTCAGATTGAAAAATTCGAACATTTATAAAAAAATGGCTTTCGCTGTGGAAAATACAGCCTTTGAAGTTTAGCCTTTTAGCTAAAAGAGTGTTAGAACATTGCAGGATTGCTACCCAGATCTGGATCATAAAATCACTTTTGGATTCTCACCATCTTCCAGCAGCGATTTTCCAAATTGGTTTTCATTTCCAGTGTCAAGAGTGAAAGGAACTTCTGGCCTCCTCTCATCCTGAGCCCTCACCTTTGCACCCAGGCAAGTCTCTAGCCAGTCCAGTCTCAGTTGTGTAGCCAGGGATGCTTTATTAACTCTGCTCCCCAGTGCTGAGTCCAGCTGGTACCTGTAGCACCCCACCCTCTCTGCCATCAGCATCAAGTAGGCCTGGCAAAGGACCCACAGATCCTACCTGGGTGCTCACCTGAATGGGATCCCTTTCAGCAGAGTACAGCCTCCATGTCAGATGAGTCTGTCAGACCACTCAGTCACTGCGGAGCAGGAGCTGGGCACAGACCCTGCAGCTCAGGCAACAGGCTCCTCAGCAGGTGTCAGTGTGTGTTATCACACTAGCCACTAACAAAATGGTTCACTTGCTTATGAAGATAGCATGTATTTCATGAAAACTTTTAGTGAATAATTGTTAAATACTAGAATGATGATTAAAAGACAAATGACCAGCATTTGTAGAAGATAAGACGGGCAAATTACTAAGAAAATAATTAGTATCTTATAATAGGCAATCAATAAAAAAGTACTGAAATTTAATCCAAATGTTGACCATTTTTAATGCTTTTATGAGTGAATGTGAAAGCATGTTCTTTTAGTCATCAAACTGGCAGAGATGGGACAAGGCCTCACAAGTGCCATGCTTGTGAAGAACTAGAGAGTGGCTTTTCCTATGCTTCTCAGTCTTTGTGCAAAGTTGTTGGGCAGTACATGGTGACAACTTTATACATTTATCTGTGTGACAGTTGTGCTTCCCACCTGACTCTATCATACAGGTCATTCTTAGCCCATAGAAAGCTGCGAGTCCGTGTTGTGCAGTTTAGCACCATTTATTAGCCTGGATTATCTGTGTACTGTATGGTCTGCCTTCCTTTTCTCTGATGTTCTCTGATGTATAACTCTCTGGAATTATGTACTGGAAAACAGCTTATAATGGCTATAATGTGACTCTGCAGATGCAGTCTACCTGCAGGTAGCTGCTATGGTATTCTCTTGCAGGTCCTTGTAAAGGAGAATGGGGATGGTCTCTCCTACTGTGACTGTTTCCAGCAAGGATGCTGGTTGCATCTGGAGTTTCTCCTCCTCCTCACTGCCCACCATCTTTCTTGAGGCTGCAGTTCCCAGGGAAGCAGGCTTGACCCTCCCCTCTTCAGAATTCTGAGCTTGGACCGGTTCTCCACATGGCACTCCAAAGGATGTTCACAGAGCCGCAAGATTGGTTCTGTGGTGTTTCCTGGTACCTCCTTCAGTTACACTTGATAGGCATGTGGGGGTGCATAATGGTTGTGTTGTGGATCACCCCTCTTCCCCTGGCAACATTTACAATCTGTTTATATACAGTTTATATTAACTTGTCTATTATCTTGTGATAACTTCATATTCTCTCTAATTAATCCAAGTAACTTGTGCAGTTACTATCAGTTTTCAGCCCAACCCCGCAGTAATGGGCAACCCATACCTTTACTGGTCATCACAGACATTAATTACTGAGATGATTTGTAAAAATTCTGATCTTGGTAAATCAGCTTAGACTGTTCACAAATGCAGCTTGCAGTAGCTGCTGCTTAGCTATGATTCCTTATGCTGGCATGATATCTCAGTTACCAAATTCAGGGAAATTATGCCTGCATATCTCTTTTCTGAATTAACTGTTTTTTTTTCCCCAAAATAAATTAATAAGATAAAGAAAAACAGCTAACATTTTTAGTCTTTCATGTTTTTTGTTTATGTTTTTTTTTTTTTTGTAAGTGCACTCTGCTAATACAGTTTTAGGAGTATTTTGCATCCTGTTTTAAAGAAATCTTCATTGCTAGTTCAGTTTATAAACATTAGAAATATAGACAACACAGCACTGTAGATTATGTAGATTATGAGGAAATTTCCTTAGGATTGCAGTTTCCTCCATGATAACTACATACTTCAAATCTTGAGTTTATTTTTTTCTCTCATCTCCTTTCTTACCTCTTTCCTTAAGTAACTAGACTATGTAGCCAGGAACTCTGAGGAATGGGTAGCGAAGCCCCCACTGTCATTCTCCTAGAGTTGAGTCCTTAGGCACTGATAGTAACCTGCGCTTTCCTGAAGTAGTGTATTGGCCACTGGCTTGTACTACTGCCACAATAGCTTTGCGAAAATTTTACCCCATTCATCGATCATAATAATTACCCTTTAGGAGGATCAACAATATGAACTAACCAGTACCCCCTCCAGAACTGTGTCTCTAGTTGCATATGTAGCAGAGGATGGACTAGTTGGCCATCAATGGGAGGAGAGGCCCTTGGTCTTGCGAAGATCATATGCCCCAGTACAGGGGAATGCCAGGGCCAGGAAGTGGGAGTTGGTGGGTCCAGAGCAGGGTGAGGGGAGGGTATAGGGAACTTTCCTGATAGCATTTGAAATGTAAATGAAGAAAATATCTAATAAAAAAGAAAGAATCCTTGAAATTCATGATATTTTAAAAAAAATCACTTTAAAAATAACCTACTTAATAGATCTTATATTTTTGGTTGTGAGCCTAGCCTTTAATAGCTGAGCCATCTCTCCAGCCCCTACTTAATAGATCTTACGATAACTAAATAAACACTGTGTTTCTGCTAGAGGAGATGTCTGTTTTTACTGGGTTCTAATACCGGGTAGCATTACTAAGTGTTTACCAGATGTTTTTATAGTATCTTTCCCCAGCTCTTTTTATGGACACAAAAAAATTCTTTAATTTTAACCTGGGATTCATTTGTCTTGCTTGTTACTATTTTTGCATCCTTAAATTCACGATGTGCCATTATTGAAAATAACCACCTAGGACATACATTCTTTAAGAGTACTTTTGTTTCTAAATGAATTTTGGGTATGGAATATCTAAAGGTAAAAGACTTTTCTCCCTTAAAAAAAAAAGTAGGGTCTTGAATTTGTTTTTTTTTTTTTTTTTTTTTTCATTTCTTGTTTTGTAGCCATGGAAGATGAATGAATACTTGAGAGTGAGGAGCCCCAGGCTCTGTTTGATATCTGCTCTCAGGACTTCATCAAAACAACTCGACATATATTCTTCCATATTTTCCATCGATTCCTTGTCTGTTGTGGTTTTAAAATGTAACAGCTCCATATATCATTATTTTGTATTTATAGTGAAGTAAAGGAACCAATGTGTTCGAAGTGTGTTTTTATTTTTCTAGTTTGAGTTTGTTGTTTATTTTGTTGTTCTATTTCATCTCTGCTGGTTGTTAAATTTTTTTTTTAAATTATTAAAACAGCTTCTTGAATGTCCCAGGCTGGCCTTGAAATTCCCATGTAGCCTAGGATGATCCTGAACTTCTGATCCTCCTGCCTCAAACCTTCCTAATCCTGGAATTACAGGTGTGTGTCATCATGCCTAGTTTATGTGGTGCTGGGCATCAAATTTGATGCTAAGTGCATGGTAGTTACACACTCTACCAACTGAACATTGTCCATACTCTCTCCGTTGGCTTTTGAGGTATATTGAGTTCTTTGGAGATATCTTCAGAAGCATCCTTTCCAAGAAGATCCATCCTGTAGAGCAACTGACTCTGGGGGTGCCCATTTCCAGTTGGCAAACTATAACACAACCCATATACCCTGGGCTCAGGAAACATCACTGAAGAGGGGATAGTAAGATTGTAAGAGCCAGAGAACCAGCACATTTTATGAGATTGTAGAGTTACACCCGTGAAATCTTAACTACATGCTTGCCTAAACACCTGTACAATGACGTTAGTTGATACTCAACGTGGATATGAAAAATCTCAAAAGGCCCCACCCCAAGAAGAAGCTGCATAGGCAATTAATGGCTGCTAAAAGAGGGAGAATCAACCTTCTCTTGTTTTAGTTGGGATTTCTATTGCTGTGATGAAACACCGTGACCAAAAATGAAGTCAGGGAGGAAGAGTTTTATTGGTTTATCCTTCTGTGTTGTAGTCAATTATTGAAGGAAGCCAGCACAGGAAGTCAAACAGGGCTGGAGACAGGAGGTGGTGGCAGAGGCCACAGAGAGCTGCTGCTTCTTGGCCTACTCCCCATGGCCTGCTCAGCCTGCTTTCTTATTGAATCTAGGACCAGAGTGGACTGGGCCTTTCCATGTCAATCACTAATTAAGAAAATGCCTTTTATCTGGATCTTATGGAGGCATCTTCTCAATTGAGTTTTCCTCCTTTTAGGTGACATTAGCTTGTGTTAAGTTGATATAATCTATCCAGGTCATCCTGATAGGTTTTCCAATCTCAAGTACTCATTCTTAGACACATACATATGAGCAATACTAAATGGACCCAGCATGATGTATTATATATGGGAAAACACACACACACACACACACACACACACACACACACACACACACACATATCGATAATTAAGAAGTCATGAGGTTCAAAGGAAGTGGGTGGAGGATCTGGATATGAGAGATTATGGGATAAATATGATATAAATACTGTACTCATATGTGAAATTCTAAAAAAAAAAAAAAAACCAACAACAAAATAGTAAAATAAATGTTAGAAAGAGAACCATCCATCTAACTTTTTCCAGTGAAGCCTGTGGAGTTAAAAACCTCTGCAGTGACCCTGATTGCCAGTTATGGAGACTTTCATCGTTTCCTAGGTTTTGTTCTATGCTGCGCATCCTTCTTCTGTCTTGTCAGTAGACATGACCGTATATGCTGCTCTGGTCAGCCTTGGCTGTTGAAGGTAGTCCTGGAGCAGTTTACTACCTCAGCTGGGAACTATGAAGAAGTTTGTCTCTTTCCTTTTCTGAAACAGTCTCTCCTCTGGTCGGTCTTTCCTAAGTTAAGAAACTTCTCTGTTGGATGGCCTAGTCTGTCATCAATGGGAGGAGAGGCCCTTGGTCCTGTGAAGAAGGCCCTTGGCCCCAGTATAGGGGAATGTCAGGACCAGGACGAGGGAGTGGTTGGGTTGGGGACCAGGGGGAGGGGGAAGGGGGGAGGGGATAGGGGGTTTTCGGAGGGGAAACTAGGAAAGGGGATAACATTTGAAATGTAAAAAAAGAAAATATACTACTACTACTACTGCTACTAAAGAAGCTCCTCTGTTTCTAGTCCTCTGCTGAGAATCATTTTTATGGGAAAATGCATAGCTCACAGCCAGCTTAGGAACAAGTTGTCAGGATTGGTCTTGCAATTTTAGGTAGTGTTTTACCTTACTGATTTTCTCTCACTGTCAGATAGTGACTCAGAATTATAAATGACTGTAACATGAAATGAATTTTCCAGTATGTGGGTCAGCTATGGGTAATGTGCTACTATGGTAGATGTGCCTTCTGTGATGTAAGATATTTGCTACCTGCTGTCAACCAACCATCTACCTCACTGTCACCTGTCATGATAGTTCTGACACCGTCTGGCATTGCCACACACCACACAGGCAAACATTCTTTGGGATTTAATTTGGTTAAGCGCTGCCTTGTTATATAGGTTTTTGTTTCTTTAGTTTTTTAAAATCCATTTTTTTTTATTATTTTCTTTATTTACATTTCAAATGCTATCCCGAAAGTTTCCTATACCCCTCCCCCC
>NC_034605.1:39262310-39266121 GCF_900095145.1 Mus pahari
ACAGGGAAAAAATTCCTCAACAGAACACCAATGGCTCGTGCTGTAAAATCAAGAATTGACAAATGGGACCTCATAAAATTGCAAAGCTTCTGTAAGGTAAAATCCATTTTTTAAATATATGGACTCACTACATAGCCCAGATTGGGCTTGAACTCTTGGTCCTCCTGGCTTCAGAGTGCCAGGATACTAGTGTCTGCTGTGGTTTGAAGATGTATATCATGTTGTTTCTGTCCTGGTAGACTCTTTTGCCTCAGTATTAGGCACCCAAGTAGGAAGCGTTTTTAAAAATTTAATGTAACATTTTATTGATTCTTTGGTAATTACATTATGCACCGTAATCACACTCATTTCTCTGTCCTTCCATGTTTGTCATTGACCTTTGTAACCACTCCCCTAACAAAAAGCATTAGATCTCCCCACAATATCCTACAAGTTCAATCTGTGTTATCTCTGTCCTCACTGGAGCATAGTCAAACTCTCCGTGGCCTGCCCCATAAATAGAACTGAGTCCTTCCCCTCCTGCACCTCCACCAGAGGCCATCAGTTGTGAAAATCTACACTTCAGCATCTCCCTTAGACTTTTTTTTTTGTGTGATTTTTCGAGACAGGGTTCCTCTGTATAGCCCTGGTTGTCCTGGAACTCACTTTGTAGACCAGGCTGGCCTCGAACTTAGAAATTCACCTGCCTCTGCCTCCCGAGTGCTGGGATTAAAGGCGTGCGCCACCACGCCCGGCTCCCTTATACTTTTTCAGTTCTCTTTGATAGCTTTCTGTTTAGACTGCTCTGTTTTGGGGTTGGGGTTAGGGTAGTGGTGGAGTTTGGGGTTGTAACAAGCCTCCCATGTCCTTCTTAATTATACATCTGCAGTCATTGATATCACTGCAAAGGTAGCTTCCTTGCTCTTCACAATCAGCAGGCGCCTGGTTAATGGGCCTCCACGGGACTTCTGGTGACAGCCCTGACCGCAAATATGGCCTCCTAACCAGACCTAGAGATCACATCTTTTGGATCATTCACATGTTTCTGCCTCCCTCATGTCTAGCTAGGTTGGTTTTGCCACTTAGGAATCCGTGGTCATAGCAGAAGGCAGTCTTTTTTTCTCCCGGGGAATTAAATTCTGTTTGTTAGTCATAGTGGCAAACACTTTTAGTCACTGATGTTCTTGGTTTTAATTTAGTGCACAGATATCTTTCAGATAGAAATTATTGAGTGCTTACTTTGGACAAATATTCTTAGTTTGAGATTAACATGTTTTTGAACAACTACTAATTGGTCACTTCTGTTAGATGAAACCAAATTATATTGACTGTTTAGCATGTGAAATTTTTTGTAGAAGACATATGAGCAATAGTGAAATAGCTTATGATACTTAGCACCGAGGAAAGTGAAAAATAGGTAATATTTTCTCTATAGCACAATCACTTTTTTTGTAGTCTATTGCATAGTAAATGTTACCACTAGCACATAACTGTACTCACTCTTTAGACACGAATAGATTTTTCTTGTTGGGGATTATTGACCGCAGAGCTGCTGACTTCATTTGCTTGATGCTTTTGTGGAGACCGGAGGACAGAAAACAGGTTCAACCCAGAGCTCTTGTTAGACTTCATAAAACAGCTTTAGAGGTGTGTTGGTAGTTGATTTGATTTCAGCTGTTTTTCCCCTTAACATTTTAGTCTTATTCATAAAATATTAAATTTCGGGGGGATTAAAATAAATCCAAAGCTAAGATTGTTTTTTCTGTTATGAACACTCCAACGATAGCCAATAATCTTACCTCTAAGTGTATTATTCAGGGTTATAAATCATAGAAAAATATAGGCTCTTCCTCTAGAAGAGCAAAGACATGGTGACCCTATGATTTTAAAATCTCAAGGCCCCTTCATGCCCAAGTAGCTAGAAGTTGTGGGTGTTTTAAAATGTTGTTGTGGAGGCAGCCACAGTGTTCATTTAGAGCCATCATTTGGGATGTACAGAAAGAGTACAAGATGAAAGAGAAGGGAAAGAGAACCCTTGTATTTGTTACCTTTCCTATAGCCCTGACAAAACACTCAACAGAAACAGCTTATGGGAGGAGTCTTTAATTTTGGGGTACACTTTCCATCTGTCATGGTGGCGAAAGTGTGGAGCTTTGGACCAATAAGTGAAGTTCTTCACATGCTGTAAGAACATGATTCAGACTCTAGGCAACAATAGAGGCCAATATATATCTTTCAAGGTGCACGCTTGGAGGCCACATGTCTGAAAGGTACCAAAACCTCCTGAAGTAGCATCGTCTGCTGAGAAGTAGGCATTCAAACACAGGTGCTGGTGGGCGACATTTCATGGCAAACCATGTAAGCCCCCATTGTTTCTTATATATTTGCTTACTTAGTTCAGTTTTGAAGTCTGACTTTCATTGTCATGCATGGTTTGGTCACAATGATTATGCTCACTTCTCTGGCTTTATGTTTTCGCATGTAGCATATCAACTCTTGGCTTGGAGATAAAGTGACTCATTAGCTGGAACATCAAAAGTGTGTGCATGTGCACGGAGCCCTGATAGATATTCCTTTTAGTATTCAAAGCATTTAACATTGAGTTAGAAGTCATATTTTCAACCAAACTTTCTTGGCTATCTATTCTGTTATTGTGTAATAATTAACACAGATGAGCAGTTTTATACAGCACCCATTTACTGTTCTGTATTCTAGTCCCAGCTCTCTGGGGAAACTCCTCAGGAGCTTACAAGGGTGACAGTGCAGTGCCATATGCTCATTCAGAACTTGGTTTCTCACCCAAACTCAAATCAAGGTAGGCAGAATTGAAGTTCTTTGAGAATCTGGAACTTCTGGACCATTTACTTAAGTGACTAAAAGCAGCTTCTTCCAGGGCCAGTGACATAACTCTGTTGGTCGAGTGCCCTGCAGCATGTGTAAAGCATGGGTTCAGTCATTACACTGACTGTGGAGTCTCACTGGTAATCCTAATACTCCAAAGGGAAGAACAACATGCCCAGGGATTCAAGTGCATTCTTGGCTACTTAGTAAAACGCAGGCCAGCCTAGGCCAGCCTAGGTATATGAACTCTTAAAACCAACAGACCCAACAGCCTTCCTTTTCAGCTTCTTCCTAGCCAAGGTCACAAAGCCCATGTCATATCCAGCAGGAGCCAGCTTTGCCAAGAATATAGGAACCATGTTTTAGCAAGAATACTGGCTTCTGGTCTTTCTTTTGCTAGCAGCTGCTGGTCTCTTTTTTCTACTCATAGTCCAGCCCTGGAAATGATGACTTTGATATAGAGAAGTTAGACACTTGATTTATTTGTTTCTAAAGAACTAAAACAGTATAACATTTCAAGTTACAAATATAAATTTTTATGTTCAAGACTTATGCAATACAAATGGGTTTTTAACAACATTAAAATCTGTTAAATTGTATCTTTGACAATTTTGCAAAGTAGTTATTTTATAGCTCAAATTCTGCTTCTGTCAGCAGGAATACTGGCTCTAATCACCGAAATAAATTGTCAGTGCAGTGTTAAGTAAGGTTTCACTGGCGAGCATATTGTAAAGGGTAACCAGGAATTCATGAAGTGGGTTTTGGCATTGTCCTGTCTTTGCTTTCCTTATAGGACTCTGGCTGCACTGTCCTGGGAGATGAGTTAGTAGTGTGAGCCACAGTTATTGGAATGTTACAGTGCTGGTTTGGGCTGTGTATTGTGGTGGTATTTCCTAAGATTCCTTCCTATTCACTCAGTGCTTGTGCAGTCTTTAGTTAGCTTAGTCTTCCTTGATGCTGGGATATGTGTACCCTTCTCTTTCATGCTGGG
>NC_034605.1:39266810-39300803 GCF_900095145.1 Mus pahari
ACCCTTCTCTTTCATGCTGGGATATGTGCACCCTTCTCTTTCATGCTGGGATATGTGCACCCTTCTCTTTCATGCTGGGGATATGTGCACCCTTCTCTTTCAACTCCCTTACCACGCTGAGGTGATCAGCTTAGACCCTTTGTTCACTTGACTATTGGTGCCAGCAATCACACACACTTTTGTCTCAGGTTCAGTTCTCGTTAGTATCATCACATTTTTATAATTCTACTAGTTTTTTAAACCAACTAACGTAAATGTGTCACATTGAAGTCACTGTGCAAGTTAACATTGCCTGCCATGGGGAGTCCTTGATGGTTGTGCTTCATTGGGATGATGTGGGAGGACGCGTTTCTTCTTTAACTAAGGCATGTGTGGCCCTGTTTAGCCTATAGACGTAGTTTGAGGGTGAACTTTGCCTGTTTGTAAGTGTTGCCTGCATCAAATCTGCTGTACAACGAAGAATGCTACAGTGCCTTGCGTTCTAAACTAAAGAAGATCTTTGCTGCATCTTATTCTCCTGTTTTAAGATGAAAAAACTTATCTTTTATCTTTTTTATTTACTATAGGGTCTTATGTAGACTTCATGACTTCAAACTCATTAGGCATGACCTTGAACTCCTGATCCTCCTCTCTGCATCTTCCAAGTGTTATTACAGGTTTATATAACATGCATGTCTGGTCAGAGGATCTTTTGTTTTTTGAATTGTTTGAATATCTCTTACATTTCTGTAGTATGTTTTAATGTAACCCATTCTCCTCTCCCAGTTCCTCTGATATGCTTGCTCCCTACCACTTTTCTGTCTCACCTTTTTCTTGAAAAATTTTTTTTTGTGAATTTCATACAATTTATTTTGATCATATTTAGCCCCAACCTGTTTCTTTAACTTCTCGCTGGTTTCCCCGTCCTTCCCCCCCCCCCCGCCCTGACTTGATATCCTCTTTAAAAATATTGGTTTAGTAGTTTCTCAACTTCCGTTTATACTGTCCATTTATTTCTGGGTGTGGGGCTATCTACTAATGTGTGATTAACCTATACTCCTGTTTAACATATTGCCTGAAGTCTCAGCTAGAGAAGTAAGATAAAGGGGATACATATAGGAACAGAACAAGCCAGGTATCATTATTTGCAGATGATATGATTCTATACAGAAAATATGTTAAAGTCTGAACTAGAAATTTCCTATACTGATAAACATGTTCTGCACGGTTCCTCCCTCTCCCTCTTCCTCTGTCTCTCTCTTCTTTCAAATAACCACATGGGTAGCTTCAAGTGAAAACTGATTTTCCCATCCCAGCATCCATTTGTTGCCAATGGCTAGCTCCCTAGCTGTGGCTGAGACTTTATGAGTCCCACTCCTATTCCTGCTGTCATTTTGGCTGCTTGATCTTGTAGATGCAGTCATAGCCACTGTGAGTTCATGTGTGCAGTGCCCTGTTATGTCCAGAGAATATTGTTTTGCTACAAGCCTTCCACTACCTTTTGCTCATACAGTCTTTCTGTTTGCACTTTTATGAAAGGGGTGGAGATGTGACATGGTGGAGATACTCATGTCTCTGTGATTAGGTCATTACCATACATTTTTAATGTTAAAAATTCTAAGTGAAATTACTCCTCTAGTTTTTTTTAGGGAATAAAAAGTTATTTATTAGTTCAAATACTCAAACACGTGGAAGCGGTCCTTGTTCATTTCAGTGGCTCTAACAGTCCTTGCTCAGATTGTGACATGGTTATCTCATTTAGAATGGAGCTTTTTTTTTTGTTTTTTGGTATTTGGAGACAGGGTTTCTCTGTGTACCCAGAGTGGAGCTTTTTACCATCTCTTATTCTCTGCATCTTGACCACTTGTGGTTCTGTATTAATTACTGTCTATGGTGAAACAAACAAACAAACAAACAAACAAAAGTGCTTCTTTGATGAGGGTTGAGAGATGAATTGTTCTTTGGGTATAAAGAAAAGAACTTAGAAATTTATTACTATGTCTGTTTAGGAGAATAAGAGTATAGATTCTCTGGGAGGACCTATGACCTAGCCAGCCATGAATTTTTGGCCAATTTAATAGCATAATACAAGAGTTCTCTCTCATGGTATGAGCCTTCAGTGTAAGAAGAACGTGGTTGGTTACTATCACAACATGTGTGCTACTGTTGCTCCACTGGGTGTATCTTGCAGGGCTGGACATTGATTGTTGAAGCTCACTGAGTTCACTGCTGGGCAAAACTGTTGATCCTCTTCTTTCCATGCAGTACACATAGCACCTTCCAACAGCATGAAAGCTAGCCAGGAGGGATGAAAATTCCCTCTTGGCACCATCTATTTTATGGAACAGTTGGAGGAGTATTGGTATTAGTTCTTTGAAGATATGGTAGAATTGTTTACTGAAGCCATCTGGCTGTGGGGATTTTTCAAAGTACTGCTTCTAGCTGTAGTGGTGGTGCATACCTTTAATTCCAGCACGAGAGAGGGAGAGGTAGGTGAATCTTAAGGCCAGCTTAGTCTACAGATTGAGTTCCAGGAAAGCTACGAGGGCTACACAGCAACCCTGTCTTGAAGACAGAGAGAGAGAGAGAGAGAGAGAGAGAGAGAGAGAGAGAGAGAGAGAGAGAGAGATTGCTACTTCTATTGGGTCTGTTTAAAGTACTTATTTATCTAGGTTTAACTTTATTTGGTCATTTGCATCTAGAATTTAATCTTCTTTTAGATTTTTCAGTTTAGTGTATTATAAAATTTTAGAGTAGGTCTAAGATTTTCTGAATCTCTTCAATGTCTAGTGTGCTGTGTCCCTTTTATCTGTCATTAATTTGGTCTCTCTGTGTCTTAGTTATTTTGGCTAAAGTTTGTTAATGTTGTGAATCTTTATAAAGAACTAATCCTTTATATCTTTTTGTTTCTATTTTATTAATTTTTCAGTCCTGATTTTTGATTCTCTCTTCCCATCTACTGTTTTGTTTTTCCAAGCCATTCAGTTTTGTCTTTAATTAATTAATTTTTGATCTCTCAAATATTTGTTGTAGGTACTTAGTCCTATTAACTGTCCTCTCAGTACTACACCTTCATTGTGTCCCATGGATTCTGATGTGTTTTGGTTTCATTTTCATTGAATTTTAGGATTTTTAAAAAATCCTCTTGATGTCTTCGTGGACCCATTTATCATTTAGTTGCATGTTGCTCGATTTCCATGAGTTCATATCCTTTTTTAGTTCTTTTTGCTGTTGATATCCAGCTTTATTACTGTGCTTGGATAATTAGAATTCAGGATATTAGTTCAGTTTTCCTATATTTGTTGAGAATTGCTTTGTATCCTAAAATATGGTCAGTTTTGTAGAAAATCAGCTGTTGATACAAATGCACATTCTTTAGTGGTGAAATGTTCTGTAGGGGCCTGCTAGGTCTATTTGATATTTAATGTCATGTAACCCCAGTGTTTTGTCTTTTTAGATTTTTCCAGATGACTTATTTATTGGTGAGAATTGGATATTGAAGACACCCACTATCAGTGTAGTGGGAGTTTTATGCCCAGTAGATTTTTAAAATGGAGTTGGATACACTTGTGCTCAATGTATGTATGTTGAGAATTGTGATAGCCTTTTGGTGGACTGCTCATTTTAATCTTTTCACATGTTTGTACTGAAACCGAGTATGAGTCTTTTCAGTGTTGTCTGAACAAGCTGATTGTATTTATCTCTTTTCTCCCCAACCCAGTACAGATGAGATTCTGGAACTATTAATGTTGACTTTGTTCTAGCTGGAAACATTGAGAGAAACTTGCCATAGAGTAGCTGTTATATGCTATAATGGCCTGTGTAGGGAAATTGGAAGGCGATGAAAAAATAGAGCTATATAAACCTTCTTTCAAAGTGTATAGATCATGGACCTGTGATTGCCTAGGGAGGTAGATGGTTCAAGTGTGGCAGGGACGCTGGCGGTTGGAAAGGCAAGCCCTCCTAAGATAGTGTCACACAGACCTCTTCGGGAGTGACCTGTCAGAGAAAGGCCATTCCTGTCTCTGTGATTAGCTAAGTTCCATAAATTTTATACATTAAAAATTCTAACAGTGAAATTATTCCCATAGTTCCTTTAGGGAATAAAAAGGTATTAGTTCAAATCCTCAAAAAACTGGAAGGCCCTTGTTTACCTCAGTGGTTGTAACTATTCTTGCTCAGATGGGAATGTGCTGTGGTTATTTGCTGTGTCTTTCCATGCTCTGCTTGTTTCAAGTTATGTGGTCATCCAAATTGATGCATCTATTTCAGCTCACCTCATGTCACAGAAGTCACTGTGTTTGATGTGACAATTCAAAGCAGGTAGGCTGCAGGTCTATGTTTATATAAGTCTAAAGTATGAATTGGAAATACCACTGCAGGTAGGTGTGTGCAGGAAGTAGCCATTGCAGTGGGCTGGCACCTCGACTTCTGCAGCAGTGTTTGGCCCTGTGGTAGATTTCAAATTCCATTTTCTTATGCGTGGTTGGGTTGCTGCTAGCTGCATATTCTTACATCTGGGCTCCCACTCTTAACTTGAGTATACTTGAGTATACTAGTCTGCTGCAGGGAAGGCTGTTGAGAATATGATCCAGGGGATAGGGCTAGAACTAAATCACTCCCTTATTAAAGGGCCCATTATTCCAAATGATAAGCTCTGTTAGTCAGCCAGAAGCATAGAATGGAGGGTGAACAGACTTGGCCTGGGTACTATAATTTATCCTTGATCCAAAATAGTATGCTTGAGTTTCATCATTGGATCAGGACTTTGGATTCTTGGCAGACCAACCTTGCTATGTAACTTCTGCATCTCATCCTCCCCTCCCTGCAAAGAGGGTCTTGCTCTCTATTATCCAAGCTAGCCTTGCCCTTACGGCAGTTTCCTTCCTTAGCTTCCTGAGTGTGTGATTACAAGTATGAGTTACTTTGTCTAGCTTCTGTGAGATAATAGTGGTGTTGAATTAGGATAATGGCTAAATGAGTTGATATATATGAATTGCATGGTTAGTGACTCAGTCAATGCCATCAATTATGGTATTACTCATTTATTATGATATAATGCGTTATATGTTATGTATAGTTATTTAGTGCTCATCAGTTCTACCAGATCTTGTGCTGGTGGAGATGGTGAAAAAAAAACAGCTGCCTATTGTGATATTCATTCTGTGCTGTGCTACAAGGTCAGTAATCTTATGGCAGGCAACTCTTTTTATAATGAGAAATATCAAGGAGTGCTAGGATTGGGTAGACTGTGAGGCTCGCTCATTGGCTGGTTGGGTTTAGATGCAGTTTGAGTCTCCATTGTAATGTAGTAGGAAGATGGTACTTCATTCTCTGGTGTTTAGAAGTGATTGGGAAGAGACAAGCTCCTCAGGGTGGAATCCAGTTATTGAGTCCCAGTGGCTTTACAAGAAGTGTGTTCAGAAGAGACATGTACTCCTGCCTCCTGTTTCCTGTTGCGTGACACCTGTGTTACCCCTGGACTTTCCCAATGAGAAGACTGTCATCAGATTCTGATCTATGAAGCCTCTAGGATTGTGAATCAAGTAACTTGTTAAGCACAGGTATTTTGTTATTGCAACACAACTGGACTCACATATTGCTCTTTGGAGTGTATTTGACTGGATGTTACCTCAGTCTCAGGTAAATTAAATTATGGGAAGTGTCTTGATCACAAATAAAGATAACTAAATCTAGAGCTCCTTGAAGTGGGGCCTTCCCTGCTGTCACAGACACATACAGGAAGGCCCATTTCCTTTTCATGCAGACCAGGGCAATGTGGTATAAAGAGGGAGAATTTCAGCTCAGAGTTTGAACTGTGTGCTTGAGAGCAGCAGGCAGTTAACTGCTGTGCACTGGCATAGGAAAGAGGCTTGAGCTTTAAGAATGTTTCTTTTCTTTGTTCTCTTTATTCTGCAGTTTTTACATTATATTAATTATCTCTACAGCTTATACTAGGTTACACTAGAGAGTCTGAATAATTCAAATAAACTTCAAAGTAGAAAAAAAAGCCCATAATCGTTCATAGGCAATTAAAAAGGAAAATGGACTGTCTGGTTCGAAGCATTTTGTCATAGGAAATACACCCCCCCTTTTCCCCCTCTTTTTTCCCCCTCAAATGCTTTGTCACAGAAATAACTGGAGGAATCTCATTAAAAGACACCCTGGGGTTCTGTGGGTGGCTGTATGGCTTAGTGGTGTGAAACAATGGACTGTAGACCAGCAGAGCCATCAGCACGCAGGCACCCTCATTCAGATTCCTGGAAGAGCAGTCATCTGCGTCCATCTTTCCCATCTCTGAAGTCAAAAACATGATGTGTAGTATTGGCTACACTTAGTAGTTTATGCCTATAATCTAGCACCTTGAGGCCAAGAAAGGAGGATTATTCAGAGTTAAGGCTAGCCTAGGCTACATAGTAAAAGGTTTCTTCTACCTCTATGTGTGTTATTCACATGTTCCTGTGAAAGACAGGAGTCTTTCATTCCTTACTAAGGCTCATGGTACATGTGTAATTATCTCCAGCAATAATTTTCCTATGTATGCATTCACATTAGTTTCATCACTGGAGCCTATAACTATTTTTTATGAAATGGCAGTTCCTCAAATATATCTCCTGTGTTTTATCAGGGTCTCAGTCCCATTTTTCTGTCATTTTTTTACTGCCTGAGACACTGTCACAGTATTTTAGGATTTGAAATCCATGTGCATGGTACTTTTGGTACAATTGTGAGCACCTACTGTTTATCCTGTCAACATTTTATTGACAGTTTACATGCATACAGAATGGGCTGAAAGAGCTGCATGGTACATTTCTGCATTCTTCAGTTAATGTGATGTTATACATGCTTTGCCATCTACAGTCCCCTCTCCATCTATAGAGCCATCTTTCTTCTCATGAAGGGAATTTTTAGAGTGACTTGCTAACTTCCTCTTAACTGCAGACAACTGTTTAACTGGAGCTCCTATTTGTATATGACAGATTCATTTAGTGTTAAGCTGCAGAAGTTTCCTGATGATTCTTGTCAATCCAGGCTAAAAGTATATCACTCTCCTAGAGATGTGAGGACAGCAGATTAGACCTCCAGCTGATTGTAATTGTTATGGATGATTCTGGTTGCATTGGTGGTTTCCTGACTGCAGTGACATTGTCCCCCTGACTTTGCTCCAGAGTTTTCTTCATGTAGAGGAAAGAATTGGCAATGCTGGGGATTCTCCTGATGACCTCAGGGATTGTCTCCTGGTGGTCCTTGAATGCCCTGTCTCTGTAGAGTGTCAGGAGGTTGTTGACACACAGCACATACCTACAGGCTTAATGCTCTTCAGATTGAGTTTTGTGGTGCACAGCTAACTTTGAGGAGGAGAGACATTTGGAAACCCCCATAATTATCTAAGCCGAGGGTCTGAGGACATGCTGGTGCAGAAGGAATTCTCTCTTCTGGGCTGGAGCCTCACAGGAAAAATGGGGGTTTGAGTGGATCTCAGCTCCTGGCTAAGGTCTCAGCTTTCTGATCTCACCTGCAAATAGCCCAGTTGGCTGCTGTGGTATCTATAGCAAGATGTGGCTCTTGAGAGATCTGAAGACATTGTCATAGGAGCAACGGACAGACGACCTTACTTATTGTAAAGTGGCTTCTTCCGGGCCTATGCCATGTGCCTTGTGGTATGTTATACTGCATATTGTATAGTCTAATTTTCATGAATAGACTGTGGTTTTCTTATGAGGTTAAAAAACAAACAAAACAAAACAAAACAAAACAAAAAAACCTGTCCTCTGGCCCCTTTATAGTCAGCAACTCATTACCAGTATTTTCTAGAGGAATGTTTTATCCTAATTTTTTTCTCCACAAAAAAATGAGTTTTCTGTCTTATGTTACATGAAGAAAACAGGACAATTTGTCTGGTCTTTGACTTTCATGTGTTTGCACAAAATAGCCACAGGTCTTTAACAATCAGCCATTGTCCATAGGAAAAAGCTTATAGTTTCCAATAGTATAGTGTTTTGATATATTTCTGTTTTCATGAGACCTAAACTTTTAACTGGCATTAGCATCTGTGGAAGGTTTTTAAAGTAATGGTTGCCTACCCACTCAGTGCCTGGTGAAACTGATTACAGCTACTGCTTTTGTTTCTGCTCTTTGGAACACACATAAAACTGTTGTTCCAGACAATCATTTTTAAGTGTTGTACAAAATATTACATTTAAATTTTCTGGAGGGGCATAGTTGTTGTGTAAAGCTATTTTTCTGATGTGGTTCTTTGAAAGCAGTTTCTTAGCATATCAGATTCTCTGTGGCCTTCCCTTTTGGTGGGAACTGAGAACTTAAGGTGTGTGTATATTTTTTCTTTTAAGTCATTTATTTTTTGGTCATTTCCTCACTGGAGAGTCTGCTTAAGTTGCTTTTGTTTAGGAAGAATAATGGTTCTTTCAATTTTTTGTTTCACTTTCCTTTTTCTTCCTTTTTACTATTTAAACCCAAAGCTAAAATTTATTTGTATAGATTTTAAAAATGTATTTAATACTGCCTTCTTATCCATGTACATGTCATCATAAACTTCATTCATGTGAGCAGACCCTCTCACCCCTCCAAACTCAAAGAATAAAAAGCCATAGAGTAAAATACCTGCTTCCCTTCCTGGGAGGCTTCTACTGTATGTAAATAGTGTGTTAGTATATAATTAGTCTGCATCCTGCTATGCTTCTGTATTTTCTCACTTCACAGAATCTATTTGTACCTAACATAAGGACTTGAGACACTCACTGACACCCATGCAGAGCAGGGCTTGAAGGTAGGCTCACATGCACACTGCTGCAGTGGCTGAGACAGGCAGTGAGTGCACTGCATTTGTCAGCTTTCATCCTGGATCAAGGGCCCTTCCCAAGGTCTGTCTGGTATCATATTTTGCATACTCATCATTTTTGTTTTCACTTTAAAAATGACCTTCATCCATTTTGCTGAAGTTCCTTTTAGAAGTCCTAAGGGATACAACTGAGAAATTACAGATGTTAGAAGCTTCATTTAGGTGTTGGCCATGAAACCAATGTTAATGTAAACTATTACCATGTAAAGTACATTCAAATAGAAACATATAGAACAGATTTGTATTGGTTTTGTGTAATAATACAAGAAAGACTGGAAGCTTTCAGGAAATCAACTGTGTATTTTCTCTATGTGCATTGCGTCCTTATAAGTCTGTAATCACAGTGGCTTTGGAGGATTACATTAACTACCATGAGTGAATAGCTTTTCTATATTGGTAATTTAAACACCTTCATGTATTAGTTGTCTACACAGAAGCTGGTGAGGTTGTAGAGCAATGTACTATCATTTTAGGAAGAGTGAGGCTGTATGCAGATGAGTGAGGGTGGATTTCCACTCTTCTGTGGTCTTTCGGCTGTCTTCAGGCTTATAGTGCTCTTTGGATTATTATAGCATAGAAGTGATGTGACTCTATGCTTGCATTTGCTTCCTACACTGATTGCAGTGGGCTTTCTCATTACTGTCTTTTAAGATCTGCTATGAATAATAGATGGGGCCATGCAAATGTCATGTGAAGTGAATGGATGCTCTGGGTTCTTCACTAAACCTTCATTTGGAAATCTATTACTTTAGATGTTCATAACAGAGTTACTCCTTTTGATTTAGAAAAACACTACATTGAATGACAAAGTATTTTCCCTGTCTTCAGGTAGCTTAAGATCTAAAGACAGACTAGGGTTTTAACTGATACAGTGTCTTGGTTTTTGCTTTTTGTTTTGTTTTGTTTTGTTTTTGAGCCATGTATGACCTGGGTAGGAACACTAAATACCTACAGGGAGGAGACTGCTCAGGTCCCTGATGTGGAAGGTGAGATGATGACTGTGACCTCCTCCTCTTCCTCTTTCTCCTTCTCATCAGTACTAGTTTGTTATTGTTCTTATTGACACATTCTTGCCGTGCAACTCAGGCTGGCCTACAACTCACATTTTCTGACCTTGGGCATTGAGTTCTAGGATTACAGGAACAGACATCATGCTAGTTAAGACATTTTTTAATGTAGATAAGACATTAGTGGCAGTTTGAATCGTATTAATGGGAAGATTGCTTCAATTTGTGAAGAAATTGTACAGAGAACATATTGAATAGAATAGGCTGGTGTTGGTTGGTGAGGCCAGGCAGTGGGCATGTAGGGTAGGCAGCTGCATGGACGAATCAGGACCCTTCACTGCAGCACTGTTCTGTCAGTAGGCGGGGCTTTGGGTCATTTAGCTTATGTATATAATTGTGGTGTTTTCCAGTTTAAGGAGTAACAAGTGAATCCTGAAGGCTTTGAGGCTGATGTTGCTGTTCTGCATTGGGAGGTACACTGGCGGATGTTAGCCTCTGCTTACTGATCCTGGGCCTCCGTACTAGCTGTGCCTGTGCGCTGTAACTTAGTCTCTACTCTCCCAGACCCAGCATCCAGGATTTTATATGCAGTGAACTTATTTGGAGAATCTTAGATAAAAATCAGCTTATTTAGATTACTTAGGAAAGTAAATTTAACCCAGAGGTTATTTTTCTATGTAGCAGTATTATTTATAATTCCTTAAATCAGTTTTTAAAAATATGCAATTAATGAGCTGACTTGAAAACGTTTTTTAATTTTATTTGCCATTTCCATTCTGCTTGCTAAATTATTTCTGGGTGAAAATCTTCTCTGATTAGTTAACATTTAAACATTTAACACTGTTATGTACCTATACATTAGTAAAATTAATATAAACCTTTTTAAAATGCGGAGGTTTGTTGATATTAACTGCACCATTTCTCCGCAAATGTGGACTGTACAGAATAATAGTTAATTTTTTAAAGATAAGATAAAAAAGAAGTTGATACTTGTTGAACTTAACTGGCAGTTTGCTATTTCACTTGGGTTTCTTTGAGATAGTGAGGGACATGAGGTATGGTTTATTTTTGTTTTGCTCTTTGTACATATTGGTGTGTGTGTGTGTGTGTGTGTGTGTGTGTGTGTGTGTGTGGTGTACCTTGTGTACTGCAAGCTTTTCCCCTGGCATATTTAGGAAAACCTTCACACTAATAAATACTGATAACATGAACTTAATTTTACATGACACTTTGAGAAGTTAAAAATAGTGAAAGAGTGATTGGGAGTCACATCAATTCCAAGTACGGTGATGTCACTTATTAACTGGCATTCAGATTCATTTGTCGGCTCTTTGGTCTGCAGTCAGTCTCTCATGCATTCATTTAATTGCATATTTTAACCTTTTGGCTTAAGACATCCAGACTGATTCCTCCTGGAACTTGTGTTTAATGGGGAAGAAAAAGAGAGAACCTTTCACCGTGAATTGCCCCCCATGTTTTTGTTTCCATCTCATGATACTTTTCTCATGGGTGCTCTTTTATTTTTGAATAAATAAAGATATTCCCAGCTTGAAAAACACTTTCAGAATTCTCATTATGAAAACCATTGTATTTATTATCAAAGATTGATTTAGTAGTCACTTCTCAACTGATTCACACCGATGAAAAGGTCCTTCTGAATGGGAAGAAGGGTTATACACACAGATAATAGTTGTGTTAATACTTGCTCTCCTATTGCTTTTCCTCCCTCAGACTTAATATTTTAATAAGACATTATCTACACAAAAGGCCACTATTACAAAAGACAGAAGTACCAAGAGATTTCTCAGGCCTCTGATCCATATGCCCTGGGCCCTGTGCATCTTTCACGTGGCTGTCTGCTTTCTGTAGCTGTCAGGATCATGCATAATTATCTTGACAAATAGCATTCTCATTAATATTGTAATGGGCCTTTGCCAACCAGTGGAAGCCATGTGCCTCAGGCAGCAGTGCCCAGTGTCAGTTACTTGCTGATGGTTATAAACCATGCCTTAAATATGCCTCAAGGCCAATGATAGGTAAATAAATCACCATTTGAGCTAAAAATTATTTACACTTATATAGGCAAGCCAAGAGCATTGATGCATGGTAAGGGGCAGCTGGTGTTTACCAGCTAGAGACTCATATGTGTGGGACCTGTAGTTGCTTGACTTGCAAGCTTATCCATTGTCTCACATATGGTTTGGAATCAATCAGGCAAACGCATGGTGATGTATGGTTACAGAAGACTTCATTCACTTGATGCTAGTATAGAAGCATGGTCACTGTTAATCAGAGGTGCAACCATTTCTAGGACTCCAGTGCACCAGAGTCTGTGAAAAATATATCTGTCTGTAGCCAGACTTAGCTACTGTGTGTGTTCTTCTTTTTTCACCTTTTATTCCCCTGGCTTCACCCCCTATCACTAGATAGAAAAGAAAGACGGATAGAAGGGACACAGAGAGACAGAGATTCCAGAACCTAATTTCTATCCTTTCATTTCTTCTTTGAGCCCGACTGCTAGCAAACTGCAACCACCCCTCTAGCATTTATATATCCTCTGAAAAGTTCCCAGAATTCCAAATGTCACACAATTGTAGAAACTATCTGCAGTTGGCAAAGCCCTGTTAGAGCACAGTCAGCTGCTGAGCAGGCCTGTCTTCACACCTGGGATTAAGTGGAAACATTCTTAGAATTTTTCTGTTTTTAAAAGAATCAAAAATTCCAGAATTCTCACTACACTTGTGTAAATAGACAACACAAGGAAAGGGGTGAGGGGTGTTGTCCATACTACTTCATATGTTTTAATACATCCTGCTAAGCATAGGTGGCATTGCAGGAGGATGCTTCAAGGTATGCTGTCTGTTGACTGTATGTCATGTGAGTGATCCTGTTGAGTGGATTGTTTCATATCGAGCTCATGGAAACAGTTGTGTGAGCATTGTGAAGTGAGAGTTGGTCATCCCTTCCCTGGTGCAGGTACTTTGTATGCATTACCATCTCATAGAAATAATAAAATTAGGGATTTCTGCTCTAAAGTGGTTACTTTTCAGTGAAGCAAAATCCCTGTTCACAGGTAATTACTGACTGGATCATTTGATGCAAAAGTGTGACTTTTTTCATTTTAAATATGCATACTGTTTTCATTGGTTTTAACGAAGCACATAGCAGATACATTTTTGGTTCTCACTTAGTTTCAAAATGTTTAGATGCAGCAAATTCTGTTTTGATGCACATCAAAGCTGACCTTTTGGTGATCTTGATGTTTTGCACAAAGCTGCTGTTCCTGTAACCTGTAAGATGTTCTCCAGGATTGAGATCTGGATATTGTGTGGCTTTGTTTCCTGTGACTGACTTCATGGTGACTGGTCTTTCCCTCTTCTCAGAAAGAAGTTCTGGCCTCGGCTTGTGAATTTTAATATTTAATTTAAAATTTTTTAAGTGTATTAGTGTTTTTTTTTTTTTTTTTTCCGAGACAGGGTTTCCCTGTGTAGCCCTGGCTTTGTAGACCAGGCTAGCCTCGAACTCAGAAATCCGCCTGCCTCTGCCTCCTGAGTGCTGGGATTAAAGGCGTGCGCCACCACGCCCGGCCTAAGTGTATTATTTTATGTACGGGTACTTTGCAGGCATGCATATCTGTGCACCATGTGAATGCAGCGCCCTCCCATGCTGGAAGAGGGTCTTGACTAACCTGGAGCTGGAGTTAGGGAAGGTTCTGAGCAGGTAGGTGCTGGAGATCAAATCTGACTCCTCAGAAAGAACAGACTACTTGTAACCTCTGAGCTATTGCTCCGGCCCCCATTTTACTTTTTTTTGGCATTTGTTATAGTTTCAGCTGTGTTTTTAACTTCTTCCAGGTCTTTGGTTCAGGAAAAGTAGGCATTTTTGTTGCCCGATCTTGTTTTGTTCTTTAAAAATAGTATGAATTCTAGAACTGCTGCTAAATCTAGCATATCCTATCAATCTGTTTCATTTCTACAGTCATAATGAGTTACAGTTCTTTTATTAATGCCATTGATAATCTATATCTTAGTTAATGTTTCTAGTGCTGTGATATACACCATGACCAAAGCATCTTGGGTAGGAAAGTGTTTATTTTATCTTACATCTCATACTCTGTCACTGAGGGAGGTTAGGGCATGAACTGATGTAGAAGCCATACAGTGACAATGGTTACTGGTTTGCTCATCATGAGTTGCTCAGCCTGCTTCCTTATAGGACCTAGGACAAGCTCTGCAGCGATCTCACTACCCTAATAGGCTAGGTCTTCCAACAATCCTTAATCAAGCGAATTGCCCAGAGGCTTGCCCTAGATCATTTTAGTGGGGCTGCTTTCCCAGTTGACTTTCTAAGTGACTGTAGCTTGTGTCAAGTTGCCAAAGAACTAGCTGGCTCAGGTCAGATGAGATGAAACTACGATCTTCTTGTTTTGTTATTAATTAAAATTATAATACCACTCTTAACATATTGAAATATCAGAATTAATAAAAACCTGTCAATGGAAGGATAATCTTCTGGAATCATTCTCTTTCATAGGTGTTGAGTAGTAAAATAGGTGCATGTTGTAGTAACGATTCCAAGAAGAGACAAGAAAAGTACCTTGGGACTGGGCCATAGGAAGTCTAGACTTAGTGTTGGGACTGTGACAGGTTTCCTAGTAGAAAAGTAATGTTGTCACATGTGCCCAGAGGTCCTTATGTTAGGGGGAATTAAAAGACTAAAGCAGAGAGAAGGTGCTCATTGGGGACTGGCTGACAGCAAGTAGTGGACTTAGAAGATCATGGAAACCTAAGCCCAAGACTTCTTATTCAAAATTTCTCATAAAAAATTGTTTCCCATTATAAATAGATTCTAAAACTTACTTGGGTACAAAATTTAAACTGATTTGACTTACGAATTTTAGTGTAGGAGGGGCCATAGCAATTTCTGCTCTCTTTCTCTCTGTAATTTCTGCTCTCTCTCTGTCTCTCTATCTCTCTGTTTCTATCTCTCTCTGTGTGTCTCTCTCACTTTGAATTTAATTGCACTATTAAAATGTAGGAGTTGGCAAACCAGAAGCAGTGAGAAGGGGAAGCTCTGCCATCAGCAGCACAGAGAACAGAGTTCCAAACTGGCTGTGAGATGCCTTCAGTACAGCAGGCTGCATGAGAGTGGTGAACAGTAGAGTCTGTATGGTGACTAGTTACCTAGAATTGTGAAAACAAGAAAGGTGATGTAGCATAGGTAAGGGTGCTGGCTGCATTCATAGGGTTGGGGGCTAAAGAATTGAAAGTGTCCAGTGAGAGGTCTATTACTCATGACAACTTAGAACACAGGGTGCACTGACAATGGGGGAGGTGAGTAAGGAGTACCCAGGAGTTGACTGGAGTTTATAAGAGGTAGTGTATGCTTTAAAAGTCTGTGGATGTTCTCTATGACAAAGCCTTCTCTGTAAGTCCTTGGTATGCCACCTTAGTAAAGTTGACAGGGAATGCTACAGAAAACCCACATTACTGACAGGAGTATGTGGTTTATTTAAGCTTCATTATTTACATAGGAAGTGATAGGCTGCTGAAGGACATATTTGCATATTATTTCAGTGGTGCTCTGTAGGCCCTCAGTGAGCTGAACTAGGCCAGGGAAAGAGAAAGGAGATCTTAGGCAGCTCTTCATTTAGCCAGCATTCCTGCTTACTGTGAAAAGTGTTGACTTGGTATTTGATTTCTCAACAGTAAAACACCTTTGTAAGAATCTAGTTGGCTGGGGAAGGGGGATGGGATAGGGGGTTTCTGAAGGGGAGACCTGGAAAGGGGGAAACATTTGAAATATAAATAAAGAAAATACCCCCCACCCCCCCAAAAAAAGATAGTCTGTGGGCAAGGGATCCTGAACCCCCTGAAGAACAGGTCAGCACAGATTCAAAAGCAAACTGAAATGCTATGCTCTCTACAGATTCCTAGCATCCCCAGGCTTTCTCAAAGGACTCATCCTTCATAGTGCTTTGGTTTGTGCTGGCACTGATGCTGCTGCAGGATTCTGGTTGTGGCCCTCTTCCCCACCATCCCAGCAGCCCTGAGCTCTTGGCAAGTGGTACTGCCTTAGGTTCACCCAAGATTTCATGAATCTTTTCCTTAGAAGTAAGACATGTTTTCTTCTGTACTAACATGCCACATAGCAATTGAGGTTTCACACATATTAAAGATCTCTTTCATGAGTATAATTGAAAAATGTGTTTACACTTGGACCAGTTTTCTAAAATTTACTTCTCAGGAAGGGGCACTGAGTAACTGCCATCATGTTTATGATAACTGATTTTATGGCTGGACAGAGAAAATTAGACAGTTACAAAGTTTCCCTTCAGTTGTCCTGCTTTTGTTCTTGTAAGGTAAAAATGTGGGAGGTGGACCTCATGTACAGCAATCTTGCCAAGGTTGCATTTGCACCAACACTTTTGTTTAACACAGACCATACATTGTTTAGCATACAACAGGACAGTTTCAAAGGTTTATTTTTAATAGTTCCATGTTTTCAAATTAAACTTTAAGTATAATAGAACTGTATTTAGAAAATTTTAATAGAATTATTAAATAGACTAAAGAGCCAGTGATCACTGCCATTAAAATTTTCACATAGTTCTTTCTGTGGCTTGTGTATAGAGTGCATGTGTAAACATGTGTTTGTATAGGTAAGATTTTATGCATACAATTATATGTCCTAATTATCATTGGTATATTGTTGCATCTCTACGATTCTTTCCAAAATTATATTTAATGACAAAATGTTATATTGTGTGGTTATTCTATGATTTGCTTAATCACTCATTTGGGGTAGTCATCTTATTTTTTACTTTTTTCTAATATAAGTATCATTAAATAGTTGCATATTTTAACTCTTGCTTTCATTTGGGTTTTCCTTTTGATAGTTTCCATTGCTGTGCCACAGCATGTGAACAGCATTAAGTTTCATGATAGTGCTGAGTTGCTTTCTAAAAAGCTCATGCCAATAACTCTCTCACAGGTAATAGAGGAAACTGCCTGCCTTGAGATTTTTTGTTATTCATCCTTGTCAGCAGGATGCAAAACATACTCTCATGACATGATCTTTTTTGAGTAAAAATGGAAACTAGTAGAGTAAAATCTATGCATTTTGAAGCAGTCAAATTTTATATTTTCATCATATAGAGTATATACTACATCTGTGGTTATAGTATATGCCTGATGGCTTTTGCACAGTGCTGATCTTGGGAGTTATGATTATTCCGGATTGACCCTTTTCAGCAAGGCAATTGTAGTTCAGAGGAACCATTGTTCTGGTAAGTGTTTTGGTTTTCCACAAGAGTGCATCAAGTGCTTAGATTTTCCAAAAGAATGAGGGGAGCAGAGAGAGGACTGTAGAAACCATTATACAGTTAACATTAGAGCTAGAGGAAGGCTCAGCTGTTAAGGGCATGCACTATTCTTAGTGAGAACCCAAGTTCAATTCCTAGCACACACACTGGGTAGTTCACAACTATATCTCCCAACTTTAGAAGATCTGACACACTCGTCTCTCTACCCTTTGTGCCTGTATTCATGCTCACGTGTATGTGCACACACAAAATTAAGAAGAAGTAAAATCTAAATAGTAAATCTCTGATAAACTTTACACTAATTAGTATTTTATAGTTTTGTCACTATGCTAGATTTGAGAGAATAAAGAAAGTTTCTAGTATTATTATTGTGGTCAACATCCTTAAAAAAAATATCTTCAAAATTGAGATGAAATTCATGGCTATAAAAGTCAAGTTTTAGAGACAGAATTTAGAGCTAAGATGAAAGGATGGACTATCCAGAGACTATCCCATCCGGGGATCCATCCCATTATCAGCCACCAAACCCAGATACTATTGCACACGCCAGCAAGATTCTGCTGAAGAGACCCTGATATAGCGGCCTCTTGTGAGGCTGTGCCAGTGCCTGGCAAACACAGATGTGGATGCTCACAGTCAGCTATTGGATGGAACACAGGGCCCCCAATGGAGGAGCTAGAGAAAGTACCCAAGGAACTGAAGGGGGATGCAACCCTGTAAGTGGAACAACAATATGAACTAACCAGTACCCCCTGAGTTTGTGTCTCTAGCTGCATATGTAGCAGAAGATAGCCTAATCGGCCATCATTGTGAAGAGAGGCCCCTTAGTCTTGTAAACTTTATATGACCCAGCACAGGGGAAGGCCAGAGTCAAGAAGTGGGAGTGGGTGGGTAGGGGAGCAGGGGCTAGGGGAGGGTATAGGGAACTTTCGGGATAGCATTTGAAATGTAAATAAAGAAAATATCTAATAAAAAAACCCAAAAAACAAAAAACAAAAAAAAAGAAGCTGCCATTTTAAGATAACCATCATAGCTGCATAGGGCTAAAAATGTATGACTGAATAAGAATGGAAATTTTTGGAATTCCTCATCCCTGAATTTCTCTATTTATTTCATAAAGTCAGTATTTGTTTTATATATTTCAAATTTATATATTTCTTTTCATTCTTTAAATGAAAAGAGTATTTTGAAGTTAGCAACTCATAGTTCTATAGAAATACAATAACTGTAGCATGATTTTTTTCTCGGTTTCTTTGTCTACTGCTAATAAAAGTTGAACAGAGAACTGAAAAAAAAAAAAGTCAAGTTTTATGTTCTTCTGCCTCCTGTGGTTTTGTGACAGTGTGTCTGGGTAGGCCAGGAAGCCCTTTCCTTGAACTCATGGTAATCCCCCTGCCTCACCCCTCTAAAAATGGAAACTCCCCAGGTGTGCTTATGTCCCTGATAGAAGCTTCAAGTTGTAAGACCTTCTCAGCTCAGACTGGAAGAGGCATGGCATCCTGAGGCTTGGCATCCTGTTGACCTTGCTGTCTTGGTCTTTGTTGGATGAGGTGATTCAGTAAGTTGATGTCCAGTGTACTTGGGTAAGTTAACTATTAGCAGTCGTAGCTGCCATTTGTTAAGAGTTTTCTGTGGTTCGGGTACTGTAGGGTCATCTATCAACTTATTACTTAATTCTAACAGTGTCCTAATAGAACCCTGTTGACTGAAGATGAAAGACTAAGATTATTTTTCTAGTGAGCATTGGAGTCATAAGAAGGAGACTGTAGTAGCATGGAATAATAGAACAGTGTTTTACATGTGAGTCAGGTCACCGGGGTCAGTCAATGTCTTAGTCACTGTTCTAGTGCTATGGAGAGACACTATGTTCAAGGCAACGCTTATAAAAGAAAGCATTTAATCGGGACTTGCTTACAGTTTTTTTTTTATTATTATTTTCTTTATTTACCTTTCCAGTAGCTGGCTATGAGCATCCACTTCAGTGTTTGCCTGACACTGGCATAGCCTCACTAGAGGCTGTTACATCAGGGTTCCTTCAGCAGTATCTTGCTGGCATGTGCATTAGTATCTAGGTTTGGTGGCTGATGATGGGATGGATTCCCGGATGGGGTAGTCTCTGGATAGTCCATCCTTTCATCTTAGCTCTAAATTTTGTCTCTGTACCTATATTCTTTCATGGGTATTTTGTTCCTTATTCTAAGGAGGAATGAAGTAGCCATACGATGGTCATCCTTCTTGGTTTTCTTGTGTTTTGCATAATGTATCTTGGGTATTCTAAGTTTCTGGGCAAATATCTGCAGTTTTTTAGGTTAATTTATTATCATCAAGGCAGGGAACATGATGGCAGGTAGGTCCTGGAGCAGCAGCTGAGAGCTGCATCTCCATCCATGGACTGTGAAGGAGAGAAGCACTGGGCCTCGTGTAGGCTTTTTGAAACCTCAAAGCCCACTCTTAGTGATACACTTCCTCTAGCAAGGCCACCCCTCCTAACCCTTCTAATCCTTTCAAACAGTTCCACTTCCCTATGACTAAGCTTTTAAACATAGGAGCTCACAGGGGTCATTATGATTCAAAATACCACCGTCATCTGCTCAGAATATTTTACTATACTGGCTTGCATGTCCTAATATATATAGAGTGTAAGCTTTGGACTGAATGACTTTTGGTGGTCCTTTTACACCGAATATATATATTTTTTCAGTTACTATGAAGACTTCAATCCATATGGCGTGGTAGAAGCTAGTTTATATATTAAGATATCTCTTAGTTGTGTTTTATTTTTAACTAATTAAGGTTATTTAATTCTTTAATTAATTAGGTTATTAAAATTTGAGACAGGGTCTTACTATATAGCTTTGACCTACCTGGAGCTTGCAATGCTAAACCTTGCTGGCCTCAAACTCAAAGAAATCCTCCTGCTTCGGCTCCTGAGTGCAGGGTTTAAAGGTGTGCACCACATGCTCCAGTTGTGGGTTTTTGTTGTTGTTGTTGTTTCTTTAACCTAACTCTACAGATTGAGTAATTTGGAGTTTGGAGGTCAAAAATTAAGGCACTAGTGCAAGGTCAAACCATCTTGTGGATTTGGCAAAATCAAGAGAGCAGGGTTTGCGCTTATCCTTATACAAGGAACCCACTCCCACCCTAATTAACTCAGTCTTATATTGAAGATGCACAGCCCTGTTGCTTTGCACCTTTTTAGTACTGTTAGATGACAGTGAAATTTCAACATGAATTCTGGAGAGAACATTCATATTACAGCAGCTTTGATAGTAGGTTTTCTCAGTTGGTCATTATGTGCTGTGGAGGTAATGACAGAGAAATATATGTCACTAAGGAAGTCATGAGCCTGTTGAGAAAACACAAAGATAAACTTGTCTACAGAATGAAAGTTGACTGGTGCTTTCCTTGTGTGCTCTTTCCAGAGTTTGTGAGAAGCTTCGATAATGGTCTGCTTGGCTCTCGTCAGAGCTGCCCAGGAGCACATCTACCTGGTGAGGAAGGTCAGTCATGCTTGCAGATGCCATCAACATCGGGCTTGGGGCTCAAGGCCAGCGGCATCACAGTCTGCTGTCCAGGGTGCTCCAGGCAGTGTGCTGGAGCTGCTTGGTAAATCCTACCCTCAGGATGACCACACTAACCTCACCCAGAAGGTCCTTTCCAAGGTGGGCAGGAACCTGCACAACCAGAAGTTCCACCCTCTATGGCTGATTAAGGAGCGGGTAAAGGAACACTTCTACCAGCAGTATATGGTGCGATCCAGGACACCTCTGTTCTCCGTCTATGACCAGCTTCCTCCAGTGGTCACCACCTGGCAGAACTTTGATAGCCTGCTAATCCCAGCTGACCACCCCAGCAGGAAAAAGGGGGACAACTATTACTTGAATCGGGCACACATGCTGAGAGCGCACACATCAGCGCATCAGTGGGACTTGCTGCATGCGGGACTTAATGCCTTCCTCGTGGTAGGTGACGTGTATCGTCGTGACCAGATTGATTGCCAGCACTACCCGGTTTTCCACCAGCTGGAGGGTGTCCGGCTCTTCTCCAAGCATGAGGTGAGTCTTTAGATGTGCCATGTTGTTGAAGGACATTTGTGTTGCTGTAACCAAAGACTGATGCTTTTGAAACAAGGAGTATTGTCGTCCTTGGTCTTCATTTCCTTTAGTTATTTGTCTGTTTTTTCATGATGTCTGTGTGTGCATTGGCATCCCTGGCCAGAATGTATGTGAGTGACTTATAGTTTCACAATACTGCAAACTGTAGACTTTAAAACAAGGTTTTCTTTTTTCATTGTCTTTCTTGTGCCCTTTTCTCAGTACCGCAGCCTGCTTGCACTGGTTTACTACTTGTAGATGGATAGTGGTTCGATTTCAGCTTGATCTCGGCTGAGTGAAGGCAGTATTCTGAAATATGTTCTCTGGATATCCCGTTTGTGTTGGTGGAACGCAGTGCTGGTCTCCTGCAGCTGCAGAGTGGTGAGCTCCTGGGCTGAGGGTGACTCGCAGTGCACTGGGTTGGACCATCAGCTCTGCTCTTGTCCTAAGTTTTTTCCCTCTTGTCTGGCATTGAGGCAGGAGGTGTCTTACTTATTAGTGTTAACTGGGTTTGGTGCATATTGATGTTTTGAGTGGAAGTCTGATGTTTAGACTGTCCTAGGAAGTTTTCAACTTCATACATCTATTAGATGCTATCCTAGTGTACTGGCTACAGATGTACTTTTTTCTTCAAAGTATGAAAGGTCCACAAAGCTTGAGTCCACTTACTAAAAAATAGCCATACTGAGCATGGCAGCACTTGGGAGGCAGAGGCAGGAATGAGGCTGCAAGTTCAGGGCTACCCTGGGCTGTGTAGTGAGACCCTGTCTTAAAATGAAAAAAGAAAGAAAGAAATAATTAAAATTGTAGCAATATTTTACCTTCTTTCTGATATGTTAGAGACTGTTTCCATCTTTTATTGTAAGAGATAGGAAGAATTTTCATAAGTTCAAGTATCTCTTATATGTAGTAACTCCTTCCAAACATTGTTCAATGGAAAGAAGAGTTACTATGGTTACAAAACCCCAAACTGCAAACACAGCACAGTGGTCCCTTAATGTGAAAATAAAAGCATAGGTTCCTTAGACTAAGATAAATACTGTTTATTCTAGTAAATAAGTGATTTAGCAGGAAACAACTGATGGGTTGTACCCTCTGCTTTTCCTTCTATCTGCTTGAGAATAATGTTATCCTTTACATCTTTGACATTGCTACATAGGTCAGCCTTTCTCAAAACTAGTTCAGAGCTGCATCTGGGGAGTACAGTGGCACCTTCCTAGTACTTGCTCCTTATGTTTGAAAGTAGATGTTAGAAAGGTTATAGAAATGGGGAACTGAACAAAACTGAAAGAGACCAGTCAGCGTCTGGAATATGACAACGTTATAGAATGCCACTTCTGATCACCTGTGAGAGGAGCAGTGGTAGCAGCGATGCTGTATGTCCAGGGCATGGCATGCACAGGGCTTCCAGCCATGAAGGACACACTAATGTGTGAGCCTGCATGTCACGGTGGAGGAGACACAGCAAAGGCTGAGAGAATCAGTGACATTTTAATGAGAGAAATTGAGGCTACAATAGGAAGTTAGCAATAAAAAGTGCACATGGAAGTGATCCTTCATTTGTTCATATTCTTGTAATGCACTTCGGCTTTCCAGGCACCGTGTGTAGCTCATCCAGTCTGATACTGTGACAGCTTTCTACTTCACTGTTTCATAAGTTATGCACCTACAGATGTATGCACCTGCCTTCCTTTCATGTTGCAAGGTGCTTCCATTTCAATACCTCATTTATTCTTCTTAATAAAAACGTATGAAATAGGTTATCTCACTTCAGTACAGAGACTCTGGAAAGGCCTATCTGCTCTCTCAGGAGTGCACAGCCAGTCAGAGGTAGAACTCAGCTGGGAGACAGGTTTCCTAAATCCAGGCTTCACCTACTGTGTTCTGCTGATGTCTGTGCTTGTCAGGGCCTTCTGTGTAGGACTCAAGGTAACCCTGACACAGCAGTCGTGAACACCGCAGAAGGGTCGCTTCTGAATTCCTGCCTTCTGTTGAAGTTTTGATTCTAAATCGCCTCTACTTTTAATAACAAAGAAACTGTTATTTCTTGTTTTTGTTTACTTTTCCACGAATAAGACTTTAAAATTTTTTCTTTTAGATGTGTGTACATATGTACTTAAAACGGTTGTTTTATTTTTTGCTATTTACTAATGTTTGTATTCATTATTACATGTGCAAGACAGTTTATGAGAATCATAGAGTAAAAGAAACACTGATGCTGAGTATGGTGCATGTAGTCCCGGAACTTGGGAGGCAGAGGCATGGGAGTTCAGGTTTGAGGCTAGCCTAGGCTACATAGTGAGGCCCTGTCTCAAGAAGAAAATGCAGAGAGAGAAATATTGATAATAACAGAAATGAGTAAAGAACAACTGTGTCTCATTGAGCAGTTACTGAATAAACGCCCCCTTGCTCTTTGAAAAAGTGTAATGAAAGTAACCTCTGCAACCGTTTCCTGGGAGTAGTTAGCAGGGCAGTCTGCTGAAGCTCTGGTTCAGGGAAAGGCCAGAAAGAAACACTGAGTAGCTTACTCTGTGTTGAAGTAAACTTGGGGATTTCATCCATACCTTCAGGATGAATGGAGGAAGAAAAGAATAATACAGAAAAAGGAGTAATGTATAAAAATATTTAAGTTGAAAGACATCAGGATGAAAAGAAAATGAGCCCAAATTATGACATTAGCATCAGTTCTCATGTATGAGTATCCACACCCTCGTGTTGGCTACGCATAGCAGGTACAGAAATGCACGTCAGGTTGAGTATTCCAAGAACCTGAAACCACAGCACAGCAGAGGGTGGCGTGAAGGACTGGAAGGATTGTCTAGTGAATGCTTCAGCAAGGTGTCAGATGTACCAGTATTAACATTAGAAGTAGAATTTAAAAATAAAGATAAATGTGCATAAGCCCAAAATAGATAACCTAAGAAGCCTTCTGTATTATGAACTTTCATCTGCCCACTGTCATAACATTGATATATAAAGCAACATTGGTGACTTAAAGGTCGAGTTTGACAAATTCATGATCATGATCAGAGATGCTAAATGATGATGTCAGAGACATGCAAATTATTTAGACAAAATAGAAAAAGTATAGAAGTCAGAAAATTTATAAACAAGCTTGATTTACATTTAAGTATTCTCTGTGTCATTTGTTTTTATATGATGTATACAAACTAATGAATTTAGTATTCATTTTAAGATGCTAGAATATGCCAAAGTGTTCTAAACAAAATAATGGAAGGTAGATGGATATACAGTGCTGGATATCCTCCAGTCTTTGCAGAAGAACTGAGCCACTAGAACAGCAAAATGACTCCCCTTTGCCTTAGCAGCCTACTCTAGGCAGGAGAGCTGGCCCTGCCCCTCAGCAGCTGCAGTGTTTAGGAGAGCAGCTCTGCACCTTGCCTGGGCAGCACAGTAGAGCTGATGTTGGTAGCAGGGGCACAGATGAGCTGGTTCTACCACTCGCCTGCTATGGGCTTGCATCAGTGAGGGAGAGATGCTCTTCCTGCCTCTCCCTTTACTACCTGCAGAAGGCAGGAAGGCTGGCCTAGAAGGTCATGAGAGCTGCCCCAACCCTCACCAGCTCTAGTACTCAGTTGAAAGTGGGCCCTGCACCTCACCAGGGCAGCACAGTAGAGCTAGCCCTGATGTGGAAGGTGCAGGTGAACCTTCTCTGGCCCCAAGGGCATGAGAGTGGGAGAGCTGGCCCCTCCTCTTGCTGGCAGCAGCATCAGAGGAGCTAGCCTGGGGAGTGCTGGAGAACTAGCCTTGGTGGTGTATACATAGGAGAGTTGGTAGCCTGAATAATTCAGCTACCATCCAAGCCCAGATCAAGTGCTTTAAGCTAGTCCACCAGGACATCTATCTCATCTATGAACTGCTGGAGCAGGTAAAAGGGCTAGTAATGCAGATCCCAAACTATAGGATCTCAATGACACAGAACAACAGGCTTTCTGAGAAGAGTCCCAGTGAGGTTCCAGCATTGATAGTGGAGCAGAAGCCAGTGTCCTGGAAACAGACCAATTACTTATTGCAGTGAACATTTGCAAATAAAGCTATGTACACAAAAGGGTATTCTGTCTGACATGCAGTGACATACTACAGCTTCTTCCACATTATTTTTTTCCTATCAAATTTTCTTTTGGAGGGAACCTTACAAGGGCAGAGAATGGATACTAAGGGACAAGATGAATGTAATTGGGGTACATGATGTCAGATTCACAAAGAATCAATAAAAGTTAAAAATAAATAAATATATAAATAAATAACCCAAAAAGTAAACCCAAAAATCCAGCCATAACTAGGTGACAGGGTTCCCCTAAGAGCATCCCTGTGTAGGAACCTGCTTGTGACACCTGCAAGTTCAATCCCCAGGACCTGTCACACTAGCTTTCTACAAAAGCTAGATATAATTGCATGTATTTGAAATGTCAGTGCTGGTGACGATGAGTAGGAAGGATCTCTGGGGCTCAGTGTGCAGCCAGCCTAGCTTACTTGGTGAGCTCTAGGCCTAGATTGAACTCAGTTACTCAGACTTGCATGAGAAGCACATTATAGTCTCGGCTACTTCCCAAGCCCCTGAACCCTTCCTTATGATGATGGTAATCACTGATACTCAATCTTAACTGTCTTCTTAGTTTGCCATGTTAAATTGGCACTAGCAGATTTGATCGAAAGTTTGCTCCCTGAGCGGTTCTTTAGGAAGCTCTGTTTTTCCAGGCATGGCTGGTCTCCTCTATAAACTCCTTCTCTAGTAGTTAAGGGCTTCCAGAATCTTTAAGGTGCTTGGAAATGTGAATACTAATGAAACACCTGAAAATAATGTGTTTCTTTTCTTTATTCTTAAAAATGTGACAGAAAAATAAACTTTTTAAATAAAGTCTATTTTAGAAATACATATTGAAATACCAGCATGATAAATACAGGACTTGGGATTGTGTTCATAATAATAGTTGCTTTGGCATTTTTATGGTGGGTCTAAGAGGGTGGGTTTTGAATTATAATTGGGTATTGTGTGCATGCAGTCATCTTTTTTGTGTTTACATGTTTTTGAGATTCATCCACTACAAAACTAAAACACAGCAAACATTGAGACCAGGCAGTCAAGGACATTGGTTCAGCACATTCTGTAATGTGGCTTCTGCTTTCATGCGAAGGTAACTACCAATTCTTTTTTTAAGGCAGGATACATTAAAGAAAAGAATATAAATGACACACAGTAGAAATCTGAAAGACATCAAATCTGGAATTGATAGCTTCTCCATTTTTCATAGGAGTTAGCATGTGAGTTCTTACCTAACTGTAAAAGACTTAGGTAGTATGTTTCACAGGAGAGAAAGCTTGACATTCATCAGACTAATTTTATGAAGCTGTACCTGTTTATATTCTATTCATGCTAAATGAAAAGGAAACTTTGGACATTTCACCTTCTTGGGTATCAGTTACGTTTTAATGAATAGGCAAATATTTATTAAATGAAACATTTATAGGTTTAATTCAATATTGTATCCCATTCCATTAACGCATAAAAAGAGAACAAAGCGTGTGGCTATCTCAATAGATGTAGAAAATAATTTGAAATTTAATTATTTGATAGCATTAAAAATACATTTAATGACATTAATGACACATGGTAAAAACTTTAGCAAACTAAGAATAGAAAGGAACTTCCTGAACTTTGCAAATGATGTCTGTCAGGCACTTGCAGCATCAGTCATGACTAATGATGAATCATTATCTATCTAAATCCTCCACCATTCCCAGTCACCTGCTTCCCTGATTCTGCTCATTAGTGAAGTAGAATTTTCCCCTCATATGCGTAAAACAAAGGACCTCAAGCCCTGGTTCAATCCTTAGCACCACCAAGAACAGAAAGAAAGAGAGCCTGAAGGCTGGAGAGGTGGCTCAGTGGTTAAGAGTAGGAACTGTTCATGCAGATTATCTGTGTTCAGTTCATATCGTCCATGTCAGACAGCTTACCACTCTCTGTAACTCCACCTCCATGGAGATCCAATGCTTCTAGTTTCTTTGGGCTTTCATATTTACATGCACATACCCATACACAGATCCACCTATACATATAATAAACACAAATAAATTTTAAAAATCTTAGGAGGATACAAACCCTGGATAATAGAAACTAAAGCTATTTTCTTTGCATATGACAAAATTATACACATCAAAAATTTAATAGAATATCCAGATTTATTTGGAGTAGAAAAAGAATTCAGCAAGGGTATTGAGTGCAAGGAAAATGTAGAAACATTACATTTCTTCTCATAAGCAGTAACCAAATAGCAAAGGCAACCCCATAAGGATTCCATGCACAGTACCAGTTAGAACTTTGAAGTTCTGCATATAAATTCCGTATAAGCTACACAAGATAGTTATGGATAAAGTGAATAAAGGTCATTAAGGATATGATAAATGGAGAAAAGATGGACGTGTTATATGTATGTATTTTTAGAAGTAAGAAAACAGTGTCATCATAATGGTGATTTAAATCTGACAGTTTCTCCTGGTATTGGAAAACTTGAATGACTGGTCATAAAATTCACGTTCCAGAGTTAAGTATAAAGGGCTTGCCTTACTAGATGTTAAGACATACAATTTATGGTTGTAAAGATGATTTTAGCAGTGGCAGAAAGTTCGTAAAATGCAGAATTTTGAAATAATTGTGCTTGTATTTATAAATCTACCAAATAGGAATGGAATTGCAGAAGCAGGAAGATAATAAATTCTCTCTTAATTGTTCCAAGACAGTTATCTGTGAGACAATTCCTCAGTCCCTCAGTAGGTACATAACTCATTCCTGGATTACTTAATCCTTTGTGAAATGAAAGTCTTAAAAACTGTGGAAAAAATCTAGGAGGTCATTCCTCCCTTGGTGGAATATAATAGCTGAATTGTAAGATTATTTGAGGAAAAAAGTGTTAAAGGTGATTACAACTGGTGATAAAAAGTGTGTGTGATTGAAACTTGTTATAAAAGCCTCCATATGTTGCCATTTAAGGACATACTTGATTGAAGAGAGACAAAAAGAAGGCCTGTTTGGGTGAAATTCTTGTATTTATTTTAAAAAATGGGCTTGACCATATTAAAACATTTCAGCAATGGGAAATGTTTCCTTATGGAAATGTGCACACACACTGAGTGCAAGTGATTGCGGGCCATGGATCTGTAAGTGTGAAAGTGTAAAAACCTGCACTGAGCTCCTACGCTCAAGCTCGCACTCTTGAGGGAGTCTCATCTACCAGAAAGTAGACACTAAATTTTTTTTATTTTAATAAAAGTGTTATAATTGGTTGAAATATAGAATCATCCCAATTTCTACCAAGAACAGTAGCAGTAAATTAAATTTACTTTAATGTATTTTTTGGTTGTATGTAGAAATGAACACAACTCTATAAGCGTACTGATCAGGAGACACAATATTGAGTTGCAAGTAATAGTAAGTTTCAGATGTTTCAGTAGTGTGATTACATTTGTGTAAATTTGAAAAAGTGAAAGTGCTTATCCAATATATTCTATAAGGGGTCAGGTATATATTGAGAAGTTGCAAAGCAAAATGAGAGAATAGTAAACAAAAAAAATATTTTCCATCTGAAGAATGGACCAATGTGATCAGACTTTGATGTGAGGGCTTTCCAGAGTCGTCAGAGCTGTACTAAAGTGCTATCTGTTTTATAGCTGTTCATAATATACCCAGCAGTTCATGCTGTTACAAACTTTTGTATTCTTTGCCTTATCCTAAACAAACCCAAACGTCAAATTAAATAACTATGTGATGAAAGTGTGAAAAATAATTCATGGACACACTAAACACAAAACAAGAATCAGGGCAGTATATGAAGCAGAGGATGGCCTAGTTGGCCATCAGTGGGAGGAGAAGTCCTTGGTCTTGTGAAGATCATATGCCTAATACAGGGGAATGCCAGGGCCTGGAAGTGGGAGTGGGTGGATTGGGGAGCAGGGTGGGGGGAGGGGATAGGGGGCCTTGGGGATAGCACTTGAAATGTGAATGAAGAAAATATCTAATAAAAAAAGAAGAATCAGGGCCGTGACAACCACTCAGGAGGAAGGAGTAAATGGAATAGATTAGCATTATAGTCTTTGCACACTGGACAGAATATTATGATTTCTAGGATATTAGGAGGGTTTAGAGATGGAAAAAAAAGCAAGGCAACAACAAAAGACTGTGAGAACCACTATTCTGTATATTTAAAACTATTTTGTAAAAAATGGCAAATTTCATATATTAGACAGACCCACTGGAGAGCCTGTCATATAAATAAATCCATGTCAATGTAGTTTGGTTAAAAATATTAATTAAAAAAATGCATGTATTGAACAGTGCTCAAATCTGTTCTGTTTCCAAGGGAGGTTGAAGGTGCTCTATGGAGCCAGGGTTATCAGTTGTCTGCACTGATGGTTTGTGGTGAGGAGCTGTTGAACTGTGGAGGAGACTGACATCCTACAGTTTGTGTGTCACTTAGTGCCCAGTCTGCATTTCCTGAATTTATCTGCATCCCCTGCATCGTCAGAGGCAGGCGTATGCAGGTTCTTGTCCATGCATGCACACGTGCAATCGTCATATGCAAGTTTTATCCCTTTTGATGAGGCATTTCACTCTGACTCAGTTTAAAAAAACCACATTAAGTGCACAATTTAAAATTACTGTGTGCAATAATATGTGCATCTGTTTTATTTCTCATCTTTCTGGTTAGTCCAAGGCATTATTGATCTTAGAGGATACTGAAACCACAATAGCAGTGTAGCAAGTTCTATAAAATTAATTGTCTTTGATAGTGTCTTGAGGGTTGGGTTAATTTCTTTTATGAATTGTTAGAAATAGTATTTTAAATCCAAGCTTTCACTGTACAAATAAAGTGTTGTTTATTTATTTATCAAGATTTGCTTACCTTAGTCCTTAGAATATTTTTGAAATTTTTCTTCTTCTGTAAAGTATAAGACTTTAGGTTTTTTTTTTTTTCTTGTTTTTGTTTTTGTTTTTTTGGAGACAGGGTTTCTCTGTATAGCCCTAGATGTCCTGGAACTCACTTTGTAGACCGGGCTGGCCTCGAACTCAGAAATCCGCCTGTCTCTGCCTCCCAAGTGCTGGGATTAAAGGCGTGCACCACCACGCCCCGCTAAGACTTTAGGTCTTAATAGGTAAAGATACAATTTATGAACAAGCAATAAATATTTTAATATAAAGTTATAACTTATAAGTATTGATATAAAAACAATTTTTTTCATAGAAGGGCTATGTGAAGGTATACTAAGAAAGATTTGATATAATTTTAATCAGAACACATTTATTGAAGTGATGAACAATATGTCTGTGTTAAGCTCATGTACCTTTTAAAAAGTGATCATGGTCATTAACCATTTCTATAGGTCAGTGTAGAGGGTGTTCGTTCTTTGGCTGGACCCCTTGGCTGTCGTGTCTTCAAATGGAGTGGGTACCGTTCATTTGAAGCACATTGGAGTACATATCCTTTATATAAACAGTTCTCTGGTTCCTTGTAGGAAGCCACTGCCAGTCATTATTAGAGAGTTTTTCTTTTCCTCCTTTGGTTACTGTTGCCTTCCTTCCTCATGGTTCATTAGAACCCTCCTATTGGGCTTCTCTCTCTGAGCTTCCCCACTGCAGCACTTTCTGTGAGACAAAGGTCCTCTCTTTATTTCTGCTTTCAGCCCCAAATCACTTTCTGTCTTTCAGTGAATGATGGTTATTTATTCTCTACTGTGTGGTTATTGGGTTTCCTTAATAGCCTCATGTGGAGGAGTTTTATTGAGGGCATTTTAATTTTGCCTTGATAGATTACAGTGGCCACATTTCTCTAATCTCTTCTTTAAAAAATCTTTTAGGCAGGACTCTTGTCAAAGACACACTTACTAAAACCAGCTTGTCTTTAATTTTTCATCTGTTTACCCAGATGTGTACTTAGGTTTCTTCCCTGAAAGTGAAATTACTGGCCACAGGAATCCATAGCTCATGTGATTTGGGTAATACCCCTTTATTGGAAGATACAGAGGGATTTGGAGGAATATTTGATTTGACCAGTCTTTTTCTGTGGCTTAGGGATTTTTCAGATAATGCAGTTTTGATTGCAGCAAGGTAAACATTGTAGCCCCATAGCCTGAGACTCATGCAGCCTTTTGTATATAAATTCCCGTTGTTTATCCCTGGTGCTCACCCAGATTAGTAGGTTTCTTGAGGGTGCCAGGCTATCTTCTTTGTAACCCTTCTGCTGACTAGAATCCTGAACAGAGAGCCGGTTAGTACCTGTTGCTTTTGGGTGTCTCCTTCACTCCAGACTGCCAAATTGAACTACAAAAGATAGCTACCACATTTAAATACTTGGTGGTTCATGGGTCTGTTTTTCCAGCCAGACATTAGAGCTATTTCTCCTTCCAGAGGAGCAAGGGTAGCAGAGCCCAACCATGAGAAAGAAATCATACCACAAATCATGTAACATATTCATCAGGGAAGGGATACAATTGAGGGTTTGATGAAAATATCCCGTCTAGCAAAGGCTGTTTAGGGAGCATTGCCTGTAAAAATACTGTTATGCAAACGAATAGAGAGAGACTGGAGGAAGGTCCCAGGGGACTTCCACAAGAAACCCCTACAGAATCAGCTAACCTGGCCTTATAGAGGCCCACAGAGACTGAAATGACAGCCAGGAAGCCAGCCTGGGACTGGACTAGACTGCGTAAGTTACAGCTGTGTAGCCTTGTCTTCCTGTGGGACTTCTAACAGTGGGGTGGAGCCGGTCTCTAACTCTCTGCCTACCTTTGGGGCTCTTTTCCTCCTCTTGGGTTGTCCTGTCCGGCCTTAAAAGGAGGAGAGATGCCTCGTCTTACTGAAACTTGATATGCCATGTTTGGATGATGTCCATGGGAGGACTGCCTTTTTCTGAAGAGAAAGAGGAGGAGTGGATGTAAGGCTGACAGAGGGGAGGAGGAGGGAGGAAGGAAGAGAGGTGGGAGGAAAAACTGTGGTCAGGATATAAGAAGAAGTAATAAAAAAAATTCTTTCTTTGGTGATGTCTCTCCAGCAGTTTCTGCTGTCCACCTCACTTATTGTCAGTTGGCAGAAAGAAAATGTTTCACGGGGCCACCAGACTTTCTCAGAGGAGTCAAAGAAGGATAACTGATGTTGAAGGAGCAGTAAAGCAATAACTGGCAAAGTGGGTGTGCTCCCTTTCCATAATGTTTAGACACGTTTTGGGAGACAGGATGTTATTCATCCAATAAATGGGTTGATATGGAAAAGTCATACCTAGAGACACAAACGAATTTGTAGTGAATACTAACTTAAAGTTTCTGAGTGTAATTAGTGTGTGGGCTTCCTCAGTACCACTTCTTAGTAAGTGGAATGACAGTAGGCCAGAGGGTGTGCTGACTGATGAGCACCTGTGTTCCTGGGCATCCTAAGGAGCAGGGGTATCCTTTAATCGCATTCCTCCTAGGCCTTAAGACTATGTAAGTACAACAACAGTACCAGCCTGAGTGATGTATGAAAGTGGCAGAAATACTTTCACAGTGTTCTTGCACTCTTGCACAGTCGACTTCACCCTTTGCTGGAGGCCACATCTCTTTGTGTGGTACATACACCTGGATGCTGTTAGCAGGGATAGACTGGCATCATTTCACATACTCAGCTTGGGAGGTTGGTAGGTGGTAGGTGAGAGGCTTTCCCTGTCAGACTGCCTACAGTGGTGCCACTATCCCACTGGGTGGGAGTTAAGCACATCCAGTATGCAGTGACCCTTGGAGCCCGCCCTGGTAAGTGTCGGGATTTAAGTAATCTGCAGTTCATGTTGTTTAGGATCTGGGGGCCAGGCTTCAAGAAATATAAAGCACAACATCCTTACCCTACGTATTCTGAGTGAGAAGATGAACTTTAATGGAAAATGGGCTTATATTCTCCTGGTTGATGCTTCTAAATTTTCAATTGTTTAAGGTCATTGACTCCTAGATAAGGTTAAAGCCCACTCCTTTTAGGATGTATTGTTTCACTTCATTGGGGATTTTCGACATAGAATATGTATCTACCTGCTTTGGCAGTAGTGCTACAAATGTTTATTTGAACTCCGATGCCCAAAATATCATTTAAAATCAGATAGATAGATACTGATTTTATCATATGTTCATATATACTATAGGATTTATCAAGCAGTCCACAACAAATTCATCCATGATGAATCATCTTTACTAATGCTGATTTATTACTGAAAGGCTCCATCAGTGTTTGGACCCTGCAGCTGACACAGGGCACCACCAATGATCTGCCGCTACTTTCTTTCAGAAGCATTGTGGGAATTTCAGCTTTCTGGATGTATCTAAAAGTTAGGAAATTTGTCAATGTTAGTCATGGTTAGTAGTACTGTTCTCTAGAGCAGCAGAACCCTTAGAGCTCAGCTGTCATTCTTCAGGGTCCCTCCCCCTAGTCCTTTTTTGTTTTGTTTTGTTTGTATTATCTTTGTTTTATTGAATATATTCTGATTACACTTCCCCCCTCCCAACTTCTCCCAGGTCCTTACCAATTCCCCACCCACCCAATTCTACACCCTAACTTTCTTTCACTAGAGTGCAAATCCAGATCAAAAATATAAATAAGATAAAATAAAAACAAAGCAGACTGAGACAAAGCAAACAGGGTTTGGACGTGCCTGGACCCCACTCTTGCTCTCTAGGCCTGCGCTGCATGGCTCCAGC
>NC_034605.1:39301018-39306672 GCF_900095145.1 Mus pahari
ACAGCTCCATGGTCCCCATAGATTTGGACATGCCTGAACCCCACTCTTGCTCTCTAGGCCTGCTCTGCGTGGCTCCAGCGCCCCACAGCTCCATGGTCCCCGCAGGTTTGGACATGCCTGGACCTCACTCTTGCTTTAGGCCTGCTCTGCATGACTCCAGCGCCCCACAGCTCCATGGTCCCCGCAGGTTTGAGGCTGGGTTACTGGCTTTTCTCCTTTGGTAATATGCACAGTCCCTTTTAGTACTGTGGACACTATTCAGTAGAGGTAGACACTCTAGGGAAATACTTTATCAATTTCTCCACCTTTAGTGAGTTGTGTAGGTGGTGTCTGCAGCAATAGGGTCTTACTCTCAGTTTGCTTCACCTTGTGTTTTGAGACAGATTCACTTTTTGGCTAGACCCACTGGCTAGCAAGTCCTAGGGAGCTTCTTTCTTCATATCTCCCATATTGGGATTACAAACTTATGTCATCACACCTGATTTTTCACTTGGGTTCTGGGGACAGACCTCCTGGTCTCATGCTTGCAAGGGAAACACTTTGTCCTCGGCCCCTGTTGGTGATTTTATTTTAGAAAAAGCCCCAGCTTTTGAACTGATTAAAATAACATTAGATCCTAGCTCTTCAGCTCACTCTCTGATGACCTTTGGTCATTTGATTAACTACTCTAAACTTCAGTTTCCTTCAAATGAGGATAATAACCAGAGGTGAAGACAGTGTCTGGGAGGCTAGCTGATGGTTGGAAGGAACTAAATACATGGTGGCTATGCTTATCCTTAACAGTTAGTATTTGCCTTTTCTGTGCTGATCATGCATAGAGCTGCCTGAATATTGTCAGTGTTCCTCAAGTCTGGTCCTTCTTATTTCTGATGTTTTTGTTATTCTAAAATATTCATTTGTATCTTTTCTATTCCTGATCTTAGTTCTGTGGTTCAGTGACTCCTGGTGGTGCTGCACTGACCAGTCATGGAGAATAGCCTTAGCTCATGCCAAGCAAACAGCATGGAGTAATGTTTGGTGACCCTGTCTCGCTGAGAATTTTTTGTTGACACTGGCATGTCAAGAACATATCTTTCACTTACTTAGCCAGGTATCTGACTATTCAAATTGAGTTTTGTATTATACATAGTGGGAGATTTGGGCAGATCATGTGGGTTTGGAAATGAGTGTCATCTTCAATGAAGGATAATTACTCTCTGAAGAAGCTTAGGCTGACCCCAGAAGAGTGTGTCCAGTGGAAGGTGGGTACCTCATCTGGGACAGTGCCCTGACAAGCACTGTTTGCTTCATCTGTCTGGCAGTCATTGTTTCTCAGCTACAGTGTCTTAATATTCGACCTATTTCAGATTTCTTCCCCTTACTCCACTGGCACGAAGTCTCATTACAGGATGAGGAAATAAGATAGCAGCAGGGAAAGAAGGATGTCTCTCTCTCTCTCTCTCTCTCTCTCTCTCTCTCTCTCTCTCTCTCTCTCTCTCTGCAATACACGGTTTCGGTGAATTCCCTCCCCTGTGCTGATCTTTATAATTTGATTAATTGGCATGTGGTGCATTACAGAAAATCCAAGGAAAGACAAAGCTGGTTCGATATCAATTAACTGAAGCAAGAATGGACTCCCCACAGAGACCTAAGGACAGAGCAGTGTGTAACTGGCCCTTTCAAGCACAAGTCCTCCCCAGTGAGAAGCAGAAGATCTCAGTTGTTTAAGGAAATTAAAAACCGTGCAAATTAGCAGCTCAAATCCACTTAGATGAGTCTGCTATCTCTTTAATATAAGATTCCCAATCCTTTCACCAAAGTGATTTGAATACTTAATATTTGCTGAAATGCTTTAGTTGGATTTAAATAATGTAATTATATTTGCTTGCTACATTCATGGGATGTGAAGGTCTGGGAGTTCCGGTAGTGAGATAAATGCATACATGTGCATGTGATTCTGTTTTGAGGGTATTCTTACCTATTTCCTTCTGAGCCAAGGATCAATATATGGGGTAGCACTTATTGGAGTTAAGTCATTCTCTATATTACTGTCCTGTCCATTTATTTAGCTATAATAGGCTTTGTTGAGCTGATATATATATATTCTTTTTGGTGTGTGTATAAAATGGCATATTTTCTTAGGACCTAGTCCTAAGAAGAGTTGATAGGAACTAAGATCTTGACTAAGCACTATTCCAAATGATAAACAGCTATCGGCTGTATATCATGCAGTTAGCATGGTGACAAGGTGACAAAGATGATCAGCACATAGAAATGAGAGATCATTTCTGATATGGGAAAAAATAAAGGTATTTGAAGAATATTAAATAAAATATTATGACTGCAGAAAAGAATAGTCTTATATTTCAGATATTAAGAGTAACATTTGACAGCATTAAAATATGACAATTGTGACACATCCCTGGAGCATATATTATGTGTGCCTGGTATATGGAAAGGTGATAAGTGATGAAGGTAAACGGGGAGGCATGAACAATTTCATAAAAGAGTTCCTTTATAACTTTCCAGACATCTGAATTTCTGGTTACAAAGGAAATGTAGAGCTCTTCTAGAATTTTGAACACTGAGAATGATGCAATTGATTGAACACTTGAGTAATAAGCCGAGTACAGCACCACCATGTACAGTGGTGCTGAAAAGACATTAGGAAATGGTTGCATCCTGAGTGACTGGCAGAGTGCAAGCCTGGGCAAAGAGCTGGCAAGAGGGTAGGCACAAAGGCACTTGTAGGAGGAAGAATTGACTGGATTTCATTCAGTGGGCAGGGAGGGAAAGTGAGAGCCCTGGCATTGTTTTCTTGGTTCATTTTCAGAGTTAAGGATTACAAGAGAATTATGTTTTCTGATGGGAACAGGAAAAAGAATTGAGCCTGGGCTATGTTTAGTTGGAGAATTTACACATGCAGACACCCTGTATGCAGGTGTATTCTTGAGTCCCAGCACAGCTTTTAGGGGTAATTTTTTTTTTTTTTTTGGACAAAATTCCTAAGAACGTGTGGCATTGAAAGTTAAAGGCTTTGCTTATAGTTGAAAGCTAGAGTTAAGAGGTGAATCTGTTCCTCTAGGGCATGGTATGCAGATGAAGGTGGAGGAGTATTGGAAGCTGAAAATGAGGCTTATGGATTCCAAATGCACAGTGACAGCCACAGGAAAGAGAAGCTGTTTGGAAAGTGCCAAAGGAGTGAACCCTTTCACTGCACACGTGACTAGGCAGCATGATCTGGCCCAACAGCCAGCTTTCATTTCTTTGGCTCATTTGTTTAGAGGGAAGAATTAAATGTGTTCATTGAGATGGAAGAGCCAGAAGATAGATGACAGGCACAGGAGTGAGGCCATGCACTCTAAGAAAGAACTTTAAGGAACAGTGATGGGATAAATGTATCCAGGAGGTAGGGGAGGGAGACGCTCTAGAGCCTGCCAGTGGGGGCTGTGCTTTAAAGGAAGGGTGCCTTCTGTACAGTCAAGCACAAGTGAAGGACTGAAGCCCTTCTGCATCCAAGACAGGACTGGTTGTGGAAGGGGATGCAGGACTAGATACTGGGAGTCTATTGGATGACTTCTGTTCTCAAGGAAGAGGGAATGACTAGAGGGAAAGACCAGTATTTTTTTTTTTTTTCAAGAGAAGATTGAGGGTTAGTAATAGATATTTCAAGGAGTGGAATGTGTTCAAGTGTAGAGTTTGTTAATTGGATAAACCAGTTAAAACTTTCAACCCTGAAATATGCTTCTTGACACAGTGTGTGCTTGTTGATGTAGTTCTGAATTAATCAAGTAACTAACAAGCATGGTGTAAAGCGTCTGCAGTGTTGAATGCATTGTGGTGATGGTCCTTGCTCTGGAGGTCCTGCTGGTGCTAAAACTATCTGAAAATCATGGTTATCCATCTTCGTCCACAGAAAGAGTTTGATGTGACTGTTGGGCATGTGGACTTCAGGTAAAGGAGTTTGTTGTCTCCATATTCATTACTGTAATAGCACTTTTATTATACAATAGATTTAGGTTTGCAGAAATGTTGCCAATGGTGGAGAGATCTTGAGAACCCTAAACCAGCTTTCCCCCTATTAAAAACACTATATTAGCATGATATATTTATCACAATTAATTAAGGTAGTAGTCAGGTTTTTATTACCATAACAAATTTCTAAAGTATATTAGTATTTGAAGAAAGGCTTATTTTAGTCTGTAGTTTCTTGGCTGTTGAATCCAGACTATGATGACACAGTACATCATAGTGGGAACTTACAGTGCAGCAGGATGCTCACTTAATGGCATATGGGAAGCATAGAGAGACAGAGAGGTTGAGCGCTCACATTCTCCAAGAACACAGCTTAACAACAGGGTTTCCTTTGCTATTTTTCAGGCTTGCCCACAGGCTGCATATCTGCTCTTCACTGACAAGCCATTTTTGTTTTCTTTTTCTTTTCTTTTTTTAAATTTAAGACACTGTCTTGCTGTAGTCCCCAAGCGAGTGTCTGCCTGTTTGGCTCAGTTGAATCTTCTGCTTCAGCATTCATTGGCTATGATGACAGGCGTGTGCAACTGTGCCCATCCTGAACTCCTTTTTTCTACATTACTACCTGAATTCACTTTTGTTTCATTATTCCCAAGCCTTCTTGTTTTAGCTTCTTGGATTGCTGGCAGTGTAAGGAACTGGCGACTTCCAAATGCAGAGCTAAGCCAGTGGTATGGGTTGTCTATCTCTCTGTTTCCTTGGGATCATCTTCTGAAACACTGTTTCTTTCAGAAATTACCCATTGAGGGTAAAAAGTGCAGAAATAAAATAATCAACTGGCATTTTACTAAGTTTATGTGACCCTGGTGTCAGTTATATCTGGCTTTAATTTAAAAGGTATTATAAATACAATTTGCTAGATATTAATGTTTTGAAAGTGGAAATACATTATGGATGTATTTTTGATGACAAATTTTGCATCCTGGCCAGTGATGAAGCAGCTCACTACCCCCTACCTCTAGATGGCACTGGTCTCCTGCTCACCTACAATTCTTAAGCTACAGGATTTGGAATGAAAATCTCTATCTGGCTGGCATTATGCTATGTTCTGTTGTTGTCCACTCTCTACATATTTCTCTCTTAGCAGAACACAGAACTGGGGAGCTCCAGTTGTGTTAAATGAACAATATTCTGGATGAGTATTGGGAGAGTTCTAAGATGGATTGTATTTGCATCCTGTAATCTGCATCAGACTCATTCTGGGCAACCAATAACGGACTGTCTGCTCTCTTTAAGCCCACTTTCACTTGTTGGTGGACAGGTGTTCCCAACAGTTTCTCTGTGTAGAACTCAGTTCTCTGACAACTGATTCCTTGGCTCAGGTTATTGTAAAATGTGAGAAGGAGGGTAAAAAGGAATCTGCTTATCATAGGGAAATACTGTTTTGTGTTTCATTTGGGATTTTTTTTTTAAAAGATTTATTTATTATATTATTTATTATATACACTGTAGCTGTCTTCAGACACACCAGAAGAGGGCATCAGATCTCATTACAGATGGTTATGAGCCACCATGTGGTTGCTGGGATTTGAACTCAGGATCTTCAGAAGAAAAGTCAGTGCTTTTAACTCCCCTCCCTATGCCCTAAATAAACTCTATTCTATACTATACCGGTGTGTGTCTGGTCCCTCCGGGGGCAGGGA
>NC_034605.1:39306697-39308681 GCF_900095145.1 Mus pahari
TATGAGCCACCATGTGGTTGCTGGGATTTGAACTCTGGACCTTCGGAAGAGCAGTCGGGTGCTCTTACCCACTGAGCCATCTCACCAGCCCCAGTCAGTGCTCTTAACTGCTGAGCCATCTCTCCAGCCCTCATTTGGGATTTTACTCCCAAATACCTCAGTTATTATTGTCTGTCATACAGTATCTCCTGGTTTTCTCAGATTGCCTAATCCTCTCATATTACTGAGAAAGTAACTATTTGTCTTGATTACTTTGACTGTGAATCTTTTACTCTGTGGATCTTTTCTCTTAGCTACTTTCTAAAGGAGTCATGTGATTAACTTAGACTTTTAAGCAGGATGACCTGGAGAAATATACCATGATACAGGCAAAAGATACTGCTAACTAGAATTCCACTTGTAGACTGTTGTACAGTTTTTGAAGTCATTTTTGCCTCTTCTTTCACTTCCCCACACCCTGTCCCCTTATTGAACAATGATTGACATAACCCAAGTTCACGGTTCTGCTCTCTGTTCTTTCGTGTATTCAGCTTCTGCACTTACCTGTTTTGCTTGGCTTCTGGTCCCAGCCAGAGTGTTCCCAGTCACACCACGCATGATGCTTTGTTCCTTCCTCATGCCACTTTCCCTCACATTTGATACTATGCAGACCAAGAGTGCTTCATGCTTTGCTCATAGTCCCATATCCTTCTAGCTCTGTTACCTTAGATAGGGATTGCCTTAGAAGCTTCCATGTAGCCAAATTGCTGATATAATGGTGACTGCCAGTCTTACAAAAGGCTTGTAATTTTTAAATGTGGTTGAAATTTTAAAAATTTTTATTTTTTAATTAACTAAGTTATGTTTTTGCACTCCATATGTTACAATGCACAAGTTTTGTACAGTTTAGAAACTTTGCGCTTGATTCATATTATGTTTCCCAACCGGAGTCTTGCTTCTGCTTCTATCACAGTTTTTAGTCTAGCTCTTCCCTAGCTATTGTATGTCTCCTCCCTCCAAAATAATGTATGTATACATGCTTGCAGAACTTAGGTCAGCTTATTTGGTGTTCTCCAGGAGCTGTTCACCCTATTTTAAGTCAGGATCCATTACTGCACTGGAACTCATCAGGCTGCCTAGCTAGAGAGTCCCAGGAATCTGCTTGTCTCCCTAGACAAGCACTAGGTGTTCTAGGTGTGCATCATTCTATATGGCTTTTTATGTGGCTTGGGCCTCACTCATATTTGCCGTGCTCTCACTTTTTATGTGGTTTGGGCCTCACTCATATTTGCTGTGTTCTCACTTTACTGGTCAGGCCCCCTCTTGCTGGTCTGTGTACCAGATGCTGTCTGCAGAGATATGCTGGCCTCTGACCTGACTGGAACAGTGGAAGAGTTGAGCTCTTAGGGGAGGGAGAGTCGATCTTCTAAGGCCTCAAGTCAAAATCGGAGGTCACAGGACAGCAGAAGCCTTGAACAGCTTCCAGCTACTAAAGCCTCTGGAGAGACTTTCTCTTCCCCACAGGGTTAAAGCTCTATGTGGCAGACTGTCTCAGAAGGCCTTTGATGAAATGGCTCATGCTTTATTCCTTGTGGACAGGGTCTTATGTACATTTTGGGGTGGGTTGGGGGTCTACGAGCCTATGCTTTCTATTAGCTATGTCTGAGATGTTAGGGATGCTTCATCTGCATGTGAAGGGGCTTTGGGCACTGCCCCTATGTGACTGATTGTCATGATCCTCTCCATGGGGTGATCTAGGGCAGGCCTACATCCTCAGGTATGAGGGCAGCAGGGTTTCTGAATCCATTCAGCCTTACCAAGATTTTGTCAGGTATCACAGTTTCACTTGCCCCATAATTTCCCACCTCCAATTAATAAATAATAATAATAATAATTTAGCAATCTTTATTCAAAAATGTGTTTTAATTTGAGTAAATACCATCATTTTATGCATAGTTTCTTTTTTCTTTTTCTTTTTCTTTTTCTTTTTTTTTTTTTTTTTTTT
>NC_034605.1:39308873-39346090 GCF_900095145.1 Mus pahari
AGCCCTGGCTGTCCTGGAACTCCCTCTGTAGACCAGGCTGGCCTCGAACTCAGAAATTCGCCTGCCTCTGCCTCCCAAGTGCTGGGATTAAAGGCGTACGCCACCACGCTTGTCTTATGCATGGTTACTTAAGTAATGTGAGTATATGAGGCATGGAAGCTTAGTTATGTTCATGCTTTATATCACATTCTTTATTCTGTCTGTCTGGTTCTTTCTATATTGAAGCCAGTAGTGAGGGAGCTGAGTTCCAGATTGGATCACAATTGTAAAACTGGTTTGGATTCAGCCTCCATCCCTTACTGTACAATGGTGCACCTCACTTAACCTCTGAACTCCCTGATTTCTTACTGGAGAATCTGGGGTTAACAAGCATTATAAGCATTAAATGAAAGCCTGTAGTAGGTAAGGCAATGACTTTGCAAGGTAGAAAATACCTGTTACCATCAGCTTATGATTCTGTGAGCTGCAGCAGTGTCAAAAGGTCTGTCACAGAAACTCGGAGAAATAGGCAGCATGGGTAGAATATAGCGCTCACAGGCAAGGCTTGTGGAACTGAAGGAGGGCATGGTCTCTGGATATTTCAGTGAGCAAAGAGAAAAGGAATTGTGCATTGAAACCATAGCCCAGGCCCATACAACCACCTGTAATTCTACTTTCCTCCAATCCCTTTCCCTTTGCATAGTGAGAATTTTGCATGTTTGTATATTACTCTTTTGATTCCCCCTCCTCCTCCTCCTCCTTCTTCTTCTCCCTTGAAATGTATGCTTAACATCTAGGACTCTGAAAAAAATCATTTTTGCTTTCTAAAATTTAGATTTAATTGGCTTTTATTATCCACTTTCCTTGTTAAACCATACCTCAATTAGTTTCTTGCATCTATTCTATTCTCATTTGAACTATTCCCCTGGCTTCTGTAATCACAATAGAATTTGTATTTAGGATCATTTAGGGTTTGTATTGGGGTATGTAAGAAAATGTCAGAAATAAGTGAAGGCCTAGTATGAAAAGAGGTGGCACGGTCTGTTTTGTGTGGTTGATGGAAAGCGAAGTGTCCATCAACATTGTAGATCTGTCTCTCAGTCACAAGATTGAGAAACTATCCCTTAAATGTCTCTGGGATTGGGGTGAGATCTTCTTTTGGTCTGAGTTTGATTCTAGTTGTCTAAGTGGACTTACCCCCTCTGGATCAGCCCTTCCTGGGTTCTTTTCCTTCTTTGAGCTGGGCATAGTCCACCCTTACAATCTCTTCCTGCCCCAGTGTTGTTTCATTAGAAATAATAGCTGGCTATGCATAGATACTCTTGTTTTTCCTTGCACCATATTGTACAGATGGCCTCACCTGCTAATCCTTTTCCTTATTTCTGTGTTTTCTGATCTTACAGTGTTTTCTGAATGTTCCAGATAGATTTTGGTCATACTTATATACTCACTTATATAGTGAGGTCTGGCACTCACTATGTAGCTCTTACTAGTTTTGAAAATAACCTTTCAATGCTTGACTTCTTTATTTGGCATTGTCCTAAGCTACAATATAAGGCTAGAATAGAAAAACTCCTGGTCAAGGGAATACAGGCCTGAGTATAGTACCAACATTCCAGTTGGTCTGGTTTAATCACTTTGGCTAAGGGGTCACTCCGGGGAAGGTGAGCTCATGTTAAGTCATGCTAAAAAGACCCACAAAATAATTCATTCTTTACTGAGATACTGTACTACCACCCCCTAGAACCTCCACTCCTAGTAGAGAAACTTAAGGACTCCAGCCATGGGTCAGCATAGGTCTCCTGGCTTTTCTGAACTCTAAGTCAAGCAGTAAGTAAGCTTCCTTACCCAGTCTCTAAAGCTTCTCTGGCCTACTATGTGTCTGACCTCTGTGTCAGCTTAAACATCTTAGTTTTCCCCTTCTTTCCTCTATTTTCCTTTCTGGCTGCAGTTGAGGCTTTACAGCTTGCCTGCCCTGTGGTTTTTCTCTTTAATCTAATAAAATTGTTCTTATGTTTCCATTTGAATCCATTTTTAAATTCTTTTATTAATGATTTAAGAATTTCAAAAGGGAACCCTATTTTCCCTGTATAAATAGTAGTTATTTATATTTTCTTTATACACACTGATATTAATATATAGTTATTAAACAAAATGTTCAGCTCTATACTTCACTGAATTTCCTTGAGTAATGAATGTAGGCTTGCTTTAACTTTCATTGCTCCTTCCTTGCTTTCTGAGTGATTTTCCACATGTTTGATGTATTTGCACAAACATTCCAGTGCTTCTGATTTGTTGAAAATTATTTACTTCATCCCATAATTGAATTGTATAGGCCACAACTTGCCTTTCAGCATTATCTGCTACCTCTGTAACTTGAAGAAGACACACACTTTTAGTTGGAGGTTTTATCTATGTACAGAGGTGGCATGAGTACAAAGTTAACGGTGACAGGCAGTGTGTGGTTCAGAGGAGGGTCATGTGCTTTAAAAATGATAGTACACTTTATTACTAATGTGTGATATACATTAGTCTTATCAGGCAAGTACTTTGAGTTTGGAGAAAGGCACACCAGGGGACCATGCACGTTAAAGTTAGTTTTCTTATGTAGTAGCTAAGAGCTGCACCAGGTTCCTTTGTCATGGTTTCCATGCTGATCCTTTAGGAAGGGACAGAATGAACTATTCTTATAGCATTGTGTGAAGCTTTTGACTAAGTTTTAGCTTTAGCTATTATTGTTTGAGGTGCCATCCTTAGCTGTGGTTCAGGAAAACAAACAAACAAACAAGCACAGAAAGAGCTACATTGGATTAAAGTTGAAGGTGTTGAATTCTTAAATGTTTCTTCTCAGGTCTAATGCAGATTTAAGAGAATTTTCCATTTTTCATTGCTAACAATGTAATGGCATTTGTGCCAAAGAGAGATCATAAACTTAAGAATATAGATAAGCATAAGGTGATTAACACATTAAAAAGTATATGTAGGCTGTGTGCTCTGTTGACAGCATACAGAGTGGGAGAAGATCTTTGCCAGACAAGGTGTTAATATCTAGAATATATAAAGAAAAAAATTAAACATCAAAAGAACAGAACTATCAGTCAAAAATTGGTGAATAAAATGAATAGACAGTTATCCAGAGAAGAAGCATAAATGGCTAATAAATATTTGTTTAAAGTGTTCAGTATCCTTAGCTGTCAACAATCCAAGTTATAACCCTGAAAATTCATCTCACCTCGGTCAGCATGGCCTCCACCAGGAAACAAAGAGTAAGGGATGCTAGCTGGTATGGGGAGAAGATAACCAACCCTGTGAGTTGTGGTGGCACTGGAGTTATTGTAGCCATGTTGGGGTCAGTATGGAGAGTTATCAAAAAACTCTATGTGCTATGTGCATTCTACCTCATAGATGCTTGCCCTCCTAGGTTCACAGCTGTTCTACTCATAATAGCAAGACAATAGGACCAGCCTAGCTAGGTGTCCATCAGCAGGAGTTGATCATGTAAATATGCTACATATGCACAATGGGATTTTGTTTATAAGTGTAAAGAAAAATGAAATTATAATATTTGTGGGATAGTAGATGAATGAATCTGTAAAATATTACATTAAGCAAGGTAACCCAGACTCAAAGAAATGCCACATGTTCTCATATGTGGAGCCTGTCTTGAAATGTTTACATACTTTTGTATATGTGAGTTTGTGTTGAGGTGTAGGTCATGTAAGCAGAAGGGGCAGTGAATGATTCAGGGAAACAGAGATGTTGAGGGAAGGGACAGCCAAAGTAACTCAGGTGAATATGAGGCTATTGGATGTCGGCAGCTACAAGAGGGAGAAGGGTAGGGGAGAAAGAAGAATTCACAGAAGCAAATTATGCTTGAAAAAATCATGAAAAAATCTAAAACATTCTATACCTAGTATCTGGATTTTGACCAAGAATATCTATGCTTTCTTTCACCTGTCTACCACTGATGAATTGCTTCCCCTCATATGAATTTGCCTCTTCCTATTTCTCATGAGTTAGCTTGTTTGGGGGAGTGGTTCCAATCTTAGAAGCAGCCAGCTCTATGGTTCTATACAAAACAGCAAAGCATTGTGTACTGTAACAGTAAGCGTTGACAAGTGTATTATTTGCAGTGCACACTATTAATGAGTAAATACTCCTCTATGCCCCTCACTCTATATGCATGAGAGTTTGCCTGAAAAAAAAATACACCATTTTTGTGTTTTATGCTCATGGAAATCAGAGGAAGCCAATAGATCCCCTAGTAATGGAGTTATGGGTGGTATGTGAGCCCTAGTTTGGGTGTTGGAATCTGAACCCAAGTTCTCTAGGGAAAAAAAAATGGTTTACCCACTGAGCAATCTTTCCAGCCCCCACCATGTCCCTTTTTGTCCTTTAAATGACATTTGTATTCCAACTAACTTCAGATGTAATCTTGTTTATTAGGAAATGTACAAAATATATAAAAATATCAAAATAAGGGGAAATTATGATTGATCTTACCACATAGAGATGGTAGATATTCTACTATTATGGTTTTCTTTTAAATCTTGAATTTTTAATATTTGTATTATGGCTCCCCCTTATCCTAGTAATGGAATAACATTATTTAATATAAAGTTTTCTATGAAAAAATACTGATGTTGTTTGTTAATTTAATGCAGTTACTAAATTCTTCACCGTTAAAGGAAAGTAGTGTTCGTGAACCATAGTCTCTATAGAGTATTTCCCTTTCCAAAGCTTAAAAATCACATTGGGAAGTTCTGTTTTGCTTTGCTTTTCTTTTTGGAAAAACATGGTTTAGCAATTAAAGTGCTATTAGTTTCTTTCATCTAGTTTCCTCAGGGGACATTCAAATAATGCTGAAGGTGCTGAGATTATTTAAAATACTTTTCTCTTTAGTTTTATTTTATGTGTGTGAGTGTATGTATGTCTGTGTAGAACTGCATACTTTGTGCCCATGGAGGCCAGAAGAGGTGTCACATCTGCTGGTACTGGAGTTATAGCTGATTGTGAACCGCAGTGTGGCTACTGTTCCCCAACCTTGTTTCTCTGGAAGAACAGCCAATGCACTTAATTGCTGAGCTGTCTCTCCAGCCCCTAGAACTATGTTTGGAGTTATCTTCAATTTCATATTTATTTAGATGTATTTAGATGACATTGCCAGTTCAGAGAGACTTAGATTTTAAATATAGTAAAAATCATTTGGATAGAAGGTTAGAATTTCTAGTGATCAAACTGGATAACCTTTCATTAAGAACCAGGCTGGTCATGGTGTTTAATACCTAGAACTTGAGAATGAGAATTATTAGAATGGTCCAACTTTAAAACAACCCTGGGCTATACTGTGAGACCTTGTCTTAATTTAAAGAAATAACAACACTAAAAAGGATAGAACTAGGCATACTATGATTCTGTGTTCGATACCCACCTCCATAAAACAAACAAACAAACAAACAAACAGGAATAAAGTATGAAAGACATTCACTTCCTGGAAGTCTTGTAATGTTATTCTGAAACCAGTTTACAAAGTCAAGTTCTAGAAGCTTGTCCTAAGTGCAATTTAGATGTGAGACAGAAGGGATAAAAAGAGATAAGCAACACATGAAATACTATTACAATAATTAAAGATATTCTTGAGATATTAACATTCATTTTTTCACATGCATGCATATGTGTGTGTACGTGTGTGCGTGTGTGAGTGTGTTTGTGTGTTCCTGTCTGTTTGTATTCTGCGTGGGAGTCAGTTTTGTCATTTTTACCGTGGGAATTCTGGGACTTGAACTTAGGTTGTCACACTCAGTGGTGAGCACCTTTCACAGCTGCACCATGTGACTGAACTTTGCTGTATTTAAAACTTGTAGAACTAGGACAATTTCTTGAGGAGAGGACATGTGCATTGAACTGATCCTGGAGAAGGCAGAGGCGCATTGTGGGGGTTTCTGCATGCAGCTCTGCCCTTCTCTTTAGGGCTGTCAGGAGACTAAATAAGATGGAAAGTGAACCCTGGGAACTCTCATCCTAAGCTGTAAGTTGGCCCTAGGGCCATCAATACTCTACCCCTACAGTCTTTGAGGCTGAAAGTGTCCTTAGCCTAGGCCATCAGGCTTTCTAGTGGTTAGCAATGTTCCACAGACCTAAAATCACCTAGCACAGACATACACTGTCGAACAATGCTTTTGGTGCAGTGACAGAACAATTCCCAGTTGTTTCCGCTATTTTGATCCTAAGGCATAGAGCATGAAGTATTTGGGAAAAATTAAAACATCAAGTACCAAAATGTGTTAATAATAAAAAATGTTGCATTGAAAACCATCATACTTGAGCTTTCAAGTCAAGAGAAGATAGAGAATTTCAGTGTATATGGCTAAGTGTAAGGAGCCAGTTTGAAAAGTCTCAATCCTCCACGTTTCTAGTCATGGTATTTTGGAAAAGATGAACTATAGACTGAAGCGAAAAGATTAGTGGGCACCAAGGTTTACTGGAGCAAGACACATTGGCAGAGGACAGATAACATTTAGTGCAGTGAAACGATTATGAGCTGTTAAGTAGTGATTGCATTTCACTGTACATTGACGAAACCCACAGAGCACCTAGCTTCAGCAGTGCCCTAAATGTACACTCGGCTGCCGTGAGCACGGCTGGTGTGCAGTAAGGACTGGCTGGTGACATGCGGCCGTAAGTCACGTAAGGCATGTCCCTTGGTGCAGATAATATTAGTAGAGGAAGCCTCTGTGTGTTATATAGTAGAGGAACAGTGTGTGTGTGTATGTGTGTCTGTGTGTTGGGGACTGGTGGCATATTGATAGCTCTACCGTCTCACTTTTGTTGCAGACTTAAAACTGTTCTTCAAAATTAGTCTTTATTTAAAAAAAAAAAAATCAAAGAACAAAACAAAGCAAAAAACTCCTGCAATTCTGAGGCGTGAAATGGAACGTTCAGTTATGTTTGCTGGAATTGAAACATTTCTCCACACTTGAGTGAGGCAGAATTCAATCCTGATTGACACTCAGTATAGTGGGCCTATCCTCCTTACCTTCCCTAAACTGGGACATTCCTCAGTCTTTCTCTGTCTTGAGCAGTGAGTGAGTGGTTCTCAACCATACTGTTGCTGCAACTCTTTAATACAGTTCCTCATGCTGTGTTGACCCCAGACCATGAAATTATTTTCATTGCTGCTTCATAACTGTAATTTTGCTACTGTTATGAATCATAATGTAAATCTCTGGCATGCAGGATATCTGATATGTGACCCCTGTGAAAGGGTTCAACCTTCACAGGGACCGTTTGTGACCTACAGGTTGAGAACCACTGCTTTAGAGTGACCCTGAGTGTCTTGGCCTTTCCATTAGAATTGGATAATGTCTCCTGTAAGTATGACTGTGAATAAAGGCAAGTGTGAAACAGATCATCAAAGATCAGACATCAGTTTTAATTCCCAGAGTCCCTCCACCCTGGGTAGCTCAGAGCTTGCCTCAACATTAGTACCAAAGGCCATAAATTTAAATGTGCATATTAACTATAAAATTTCTTTTAAAATGTAGCTTAATTGTTTGATATTCATTGTTAAGATATAAATCTTATTCCCACGTTGTAACTGAAGTAATAATTATTTTTAACAGAATTTTTATGCTGTTAAATAGAGACTGACCAAGACCCTGTTTTACACTTTTCATTATTCCTTTTGGCTGTTTCCAGTTATTTGCTGGCGTAAAGGATGGAGAAAGCTTGCAGCTCTTTGAAGAAGGTTCTCGCTCTGCTCATAAACAGGAGACACACACCATGGAGGCTGTGAAGCTTGTGGAGTTCGACCTTAAACAAGTACTGACTAGGCTCGTGACACATCTTTTTGGAGATGGTAGGTACTTAGAAATCTTTGTGTTTCAAGACTTAATAGTTCAAAAGTTACTGAACATTATGTAACAGATCATTGAGGCTGGTTGTATGTAAGGTTCCTGTTGTTGATTTGGTTTTGTCTAAGTTATAGGGAAAAGGGAGGGAGCCTTGGGGTCTTTCAACTTGCAGTTTTATAGAATGGAACCAGCTAGAGAAGGAACAGCGATGGTGGATTTACTGTCATCAGTGTTACATGTCTGGTTTGCTTGGTTTTGTTTCCGTATTTTTAGATCCCATGGACAAGATTCTTGACAACGTGGAGTATCACATGATAAACAATCATACATTGATGTACTGATCACTACTGTCACTAGGAGAAAAATTAACTGTGCATCCTTATAGGAAAAATAATACTGTTTAGATTTTAGCTCTCACTTCATATACTTGTCTTCATATCTTTCTCCAAGGGGGTGGGGGAGTGGATACTGTTGGTTTCTCCTGCTGTTGGAGCCACAGGTACCATCCCCAGCTGGACCCCAGAGCTTTGTGTTCTGGTTCCGATGACAGTCTCATTCCTCCAGACGTCTTCCTTGCATGAAGGAAAGCACGTGCTTAAGGCCACTATTGTGATTTAGTGGGGCTCTGCTGCTCTGTTTTAACAAGGCTTATAGGAGTATCTTTACTTACATAGCATCAGATGCATAATTCATACAACATTTAAGAAATCACTAAGAAGCCACTATACATTCTTTATATTCGCATACATTATTTTAAATTTGCACATCAACATCAGACATACACGCTTCTGGGTAGTAAGGAATAATAACAGGAGGATGTGGGAAACTACATTCATCTATATTTGTAACATTTTTGGTAAAAGTATGAAGTAAAATATGACAAAATGTTGTGATTTGATAAAATTGAATAAGGGGTACATGGATGGTTGCTATTTTCTATCTCTGTCTTCAGGTTTGAAGCATCTCCTATTAAATAATCTAATGTGAAACAGATTTCAGTTCGAGGTTGTTTATTTCCAAAGTCCTCTTACAGCTAGCCCCTTTTTATTTCTGAACGAAAAGGATTATGGCCATAGTAGGAGTTGTGTAATCTACTTAATACTGAGAGGTAGGGAGACGGATTATATTGTTTAAATATTTAAGAGACAGGGCAGGGAAGAGGGGATCCCAGTGGTAAGCAGAAATCTTCTGCCTCTCATAGCGCCTCACAGCACGCCAGGCTTTTATCTGCAGTTTTTCCTTTGTCACCTTACATACAACATTTTTATGTCCCTCCTTATCAGATTTTTTTTTACATATTTCTATAAGCAAATAATTGTAGTTGCTGTTTGTGAGATTTTATGAACTTGATTTCTGCTATGTTGTACACATCACAGTATGGAACAGTCTAGACCTAATTCCTGTCTTCAAGGAGTCAGGCATCTTTATCCTCTTCCAAGGCAACGCTAAGTGTGTATGTGTACTCAGGAGAGGTGCAGCATTCAGGATGGAGGTACCTGTGGAGGACAGCCAGCAGAGGATGCGGGAGAATTAGCAGGGCGGGTACCAGACAACCAAACCATAGTGTGGGAAAGGGAGCGCATGATAGCCAAATCTGCAGATGTAGGGGCTGAACACTACAGAAATGGCTGGGCCTACAACAGGGACAGAAAGCAAAGCGAGGAAGGAATGGGGCCTGCAGTGAGCCCTGTGCCCTCTAAGGAATGCTGAGCGGAATCTGAGGTTTCCGTGGAGATCACTTGTGTACCTTTTAAACCCTGATGTAGTTATCAGGGTTGTTTGTTTGTTGTTTGTTTTGGTATCTTAGGCTTCTTTTATCTAAGCTTTATTTAAAGTAATGTGTTTCACAAATGAAATAAAATATAACATGCAGATTATGCCTTATAAATTGAAAATGTTAAATTTAGTGTAAATATGGGGAAAAAAAAAAACCTAAGGAAGAGGTGCAGGATTAAGATGTCTTTGTTCCAGACTGATGGCTCAGTACATAAGCGTGCCCCAGGTTCCCCCCAACAACCTGAGCTTCAACCCCAGGGCCTACTCAGTGGAAGGACAACACTGATTCTGAAAAGTTCTCTCCTCATTTCCCAGGCCCCATGGAAGGTGCTTGCTCTCAAATCAGTGAATGAATGAAGACCCTGTGCTAGATTCCATGTTGACTGATGGTCTTCATTTCTGGGAATCTGAACAAGTCTTGAACTTGCCTTTATAGTGTGGGGGTTCTTTTTTTGTTTTTGTTTTTATGTTTTCATACCTTTCAAAAACCATGCATTGAGGTGAAATATCATTATTAAAAACAACTTCTGCAATTCATTGTTGGGTTTGTTTTAACTGGGATGCCTGTCTTGACATGGGCCACATACTGATACCTAAATGTAAGAATTTTCTATTTTGAAACAGCAGTGAAGTAGTGTCTTTTCACCAGGATGCGTTTGTTTGTTGATTTTTTTAAAGTTTTGTGGATTTGGTCTTTTTTAACTCAGATTTTATAATAGACCAGTGTTGCTGGATTTTTGTTCAGTTTTTTGTTTTGGTTTGTTTTGTTTTTGAGACAGGATCTCATTGTGTATTTCTGGTTGGCCTGACACTTATTATGTAGGTCACACTAGCCTTTAACTTAGAGATCTTCCTGCCTCTGCCTTCGGAGCCCCGAGGTTAAAAGCCTGAGCCACCATGCCTGACAGTATTGCTGTTTTTATACATCTTCAATTTGACTTTTGGTTGTTAGATCTGCTTTGTAGAGGTAGAGAATGTAATTGGACTAAAAAAAAGAAAATACTCTGTCTTCTTGGAGAACAGTGTTCATGTAAGCTGAAGTCTGGGGAGAGCCCGGAGATTGTTGGTAAATTATTTGAGTACTGAGTGGCATTGAGACCACAGGGCAGTCAGAGTGATGGCAGCTGTCACAGAGAGTGACTCCACAGCCAACCTGACATTGAGCACCTACTGAAAGAATTGTTTCTTTCACCCTACCCCACCTGAACTCAAGCACCATATGAAGATCTTGCTGCCAGAGGTAGTCCAAGAATTCTGACTTTGAAGTCTAATGTAGAGGTTAGCTCTTTAGAAAGGATAAAAATAAACCATTTCAACAATCCACTTCTATTAATTCCTGATTTGGGGCAGCTGAGGCAGGAGGATCAAGGCTATACTGGGCCACATAAGTAAGAACCTTTCAGGAAAGATTAAAAGCCAGGCATGGTGGTGCACACCTTTAATCCCAGCACTGGGGAGGCAGAGGCAGGCGGATTTCTGAGTTCGAGGCCAGCCTGGTCTACAAAGTGAGTTCCAGGGACAGCCAGGGCTATACAGAGAAACCCTGTCTCGGAAAAAAAAAAAAAAAGAACTCCCCCTCTCCCCCTCCCCTCTCCCTTCTCTCCCTCAGTGTGTGTGTATGTGTAAATGAGACATATTAGTTATTTTAATATTATGTCTGAGACTGAGACAATGGAATCTATGATAATGGTGTCAGACAATCTAATTGAATTAGGCCTTTCCCTCCAGTTTGCCTTGTGCTTTTCTTCTCTCTCTTGTTCTGGGCCAGCTTGGTGCAAGGCCTCTATATCATATTCAGTTAATATTTTGTGTACCAAAGGATGCTGAAAAACCCAAACTTCTCTCTTTCCACACTTAAGATAATGGGCACAGACATACTTGTCAAGACTCCTTTTATATTTTTTTATATGGCCTGGGCTCCTCACTGGTTATTATTGGATTGCTTTGTATTTGAAAAGCAAAATTAAAAATTAGAACACATCCTGTCCTAGCGGCAGTTTGTTTTTAGTATAGCAGCTTTAGGTTCAGCTTTTCCCCGTCTCCAAATATGGTTTATTATTTTCTGCTAACATTTCAATTGAACCATATCCTAAGGCTGTTATAAGAGAGATTTTAGAATTAGAAAGAAATAAAATAGCGCTTTAGACTATTTTTATGCTTGTTTTCTATATTGCTACTGCGTTCTTTATACTTTGAATCCTGCTTGGTGATCATTTCTTTAATGTTATCTAAGATAGGCATCTAGGATTCCTAGAATTTTAATTTCTTTTTGTATCTTTTGGTGTTTACAGCCTTTTTCCAGAATAGTGTCTGATATGCACTGGTGTTCACACTATAGCAGTGCTGTCTCTCATAGTGCAGGTTAGAAGAATAAGTTTAGGGAAAGATGGGCTGTGCTGCTCTCATGACAAGGGTGTCCCCACACGAGAGCCTCTGTGTTGGTGTTGCTCTTTGAAACACATCCACAGGAGGCTTCAGCCAGCAGGAGACAGCCTTAGCTACAGGGAGGCCCCTTGCCTAAGGACATCCCTTCCCATGTCCAGAGCCTGAGTGGCAGGAGTATCTTCATGGTGCTCTTCTGATGCTGACTCCTCTGCCTCTGCAAGTGCAAGGCAGACAGCAGGTCCTGTTCTCCTGCTTATTTAATTTCCTCCCTACCAGGTTGCCCTTCCACAGGTGCTGATTTCCCTCAGATAACCTGCGTAGGGACCAATATATGCTCACTTTCAACCAAAGGCCTCTGTGTTGTGAACAGTGGCCCAGTCCAGAGTGAGATTATGAGGTAATGGGAATAAAGACAACATGCCTTGAACATTTTGTTTTGTTTCTCTCTCTCCATAAATCCCTGTTAGTGTAAATGAATTAAAAGCGATTGAGACTATTACGTTTGTAAATGTTCTACGTTGTTCCTAAAATTGGAGTTAGTATAAAATACTTTAAGCCTTCTGTGCTAATGGTCTTTTAAACCTGCTGTTTCCCTGCTGACCACTGTGGGCCGATTTGAAGACAGCTGTTTTCTTAACTTATCTGTTGCTGTGATAATGTGGTCTGGCCAAAACCAACTCCAGGAAGAGTTGATTTGGCTCGTGGTTTGAGAGGGCTAGATGTCCGTGATGACAGGGAGGCGTGATGACAGGGAGGCGTGGTGGCAGGAGCCAGAAGCTGAGGTCACTTCCCAGCTGCATACGGACATTACGGAGCAAGAATAGGAAGGTGTGTGAGGCTATAAGCATTCAAGACTGCCCCCGGGGATGTACACTCTTTAGAAGAGCCCTTTAAAGTTCCAGTAAGCTCCCCAAACAGTGCTCCAACAAGACACGAAGGGTTTGGACACATGAGTCTATGGCAGTGGGTCTCAACTAGTGCTGCAAGCTTTTCATACAGATCCTTATTTTACCGTGACCCCCCCAACCATAAAATTAGTTTTGTTGCTACTTCATAACTGTAATTTTGATACTCTTATGAACTGTAATGCAAATATCTGATATACAGGATATTTGACAAGTGACCCCCAAAGGGGTTGTGACCCACAGGTTGAGAATCACTGGTCTGTGCTAATTCATTTCTTATCTATACCATTATAGTAGTTCTAGATAGTGAAGTAACGTCATTCATTGCACTAAGCAGTGTCCACTTGAGTGCGCTCATTGTAGTCTGACTCTAATCCATAGCAGGGTGTATTTTACAATAAAACGTGTCCATTATGTTTAGCCTTTCTGAGGCTTGGGCTTACTCTGCAGTGGAGACATGAACTGCCAGCACAGTGCTAAATGGGCATAGGACATCACCATGAGACTCAGCAGCATTTTCACATTTTCTATCATCTCCTCTTATATGGGAATGTAGTTATAAGTACTTCATTATTTGGAATTTCTCCTTCCTCTTCATTTTCATTGTTTATATCCTGTTGCCTTACCTTCAAGTTCACTTCTTTTCTTCTGAAAGATCAACTTTGTTACTTATCCTGTCCTGTACATTTTTTTTAATCATAGTCACAATGTGATGAGGATCTTCTTAATTATCTTCCAACTGTGTGCTTAATATATACAGTCTTTGCTTAAGCTTTTGGACATATTGAATATAAGTATAACATCTGGTTTAATGTTTTTTTTCCTAGTTCTGTCATTTGTCATTTCTTGATCAATTGCTATTGATTTTTATCTACCTATATTTTTCTTATTTGAATGCCCTGTGATTATTTATGCAACTCCAGCAGTGCTTATTTCACTGTGTTTTAATCACAGTTTTGTGACTACTCCTAAATACTCTAATCTATTTATGATCTTTATTTTACTCTTTCTTGTGCAGGACTGGAATAGTGTTTAGAATGTAACTTTTTTTCCCCAGTACTGATGCAGGGACTTTCTGAGCCCTATGATAGATAGATAACCAGTGCATTATGAGTCTTTTCATTTGGCTTTGAGGAACTGGAACCATTCCCATGGGAGCATCATTCCCAGCATCACCATTCTTGGTGAGTCTCAATTTCAGGCTGCAGGCGGCCTATCTGTATCTGTATATGTATGTATGTGTATAGGTACATGAAGTAGTTAGCATTCCATGGAGGGTGATCCTTTGTAGAGCCACAGAGCTTGTTCAGTCTGTCTCTCCCTTGCCCTCTCACCCTTTCCCATGCACTCCAGCCTCCATAGTTGTCCAGACTTCCAGCTGTCTCTTTAACTCAGGGCGATTGCTGTGCTGTTCCTGCCTTCTTTCTTCATGGAATTAAGTCTCCTCTCTCAGAGATAAGTGTTCCTGCTTCCCTGGTGCCCTGGGCTTGAATGGTGTTGTTTTCTGCATGTTTGCCCTGCAGTTCATGGGTCCTGTACCTGTGGATTAAACCTTCTATGAGTCAAACTATTCTTTATAAGAAGTTACTTCTGTACTCTGTATATATAGATGTTTTCTTCTTGGTATTATTCCTTAAGCAGAATCATTTTCTTGTTTTTGATATCTCTAAACAACCTCTTAACAGTGGCTGACATAGTACTTAGGTATTTTCCAGTGTCTCACCTTGTCTGATCCTATAGCTCTTCAGAGCCACAGCTCCAGGTTGCATTTGGGTGGTAGTTTTCTTCATCCTTTCTGTACCATCATAGAATTCACCCTGGCATTGTCTCCCAGGAAGCTTTAGTACTCCCCACCTTGTTCCAAGTGTTAGGTCTGCAGAGTCCAGGCTCATAGTGCTTCCCAGCTGTGGGCCTGGAGTCCAGCTCAACTTGTTCTATCTGACCTCTCATTGTGTGTCATTTCTCTTCTGTTTCTCACCCTTGGAGATGTTTCTCTTGTCTCTGAATTTAGCCTATGCCCTCTTTCCCCACCATTTTTGTTATTCTTTTGTTATAATTAGAACAAGGATCCACCCTACAGTCTTGGACTTGTAGTGCCCTTTGCGTATGAGCTGAGTTAATGTCATTTATTATTATTTTTTTTCTATCTGCTGTAGTGGAAGACAGCATGGGAGGCTATTTTCTAACATACTTAGTGCTAATATTGGCTTGGAAACCTAACTCCATAGTAGCATGAACTCCATTTCCTTTACCTGTAAAAGGAGAATAATAATTGTTGTGTTTGGTAGTTGCTAGCTTGAGAGAGTATAGCGGAATATGAGAGAAGAGATGTCAAATACTTACACAGTACCTAATATGTACGAACTGGACAACAAATGCCATTTACCTTTGGGACACAGCTTAGAAGTACGTGTCTACTTCATAGTTCCTAAGGATGTACAGGACTCTAGGACTTTACTTCCATTGCCTTCAATTAAAACCACCTGTGGAGACTGCTAGGGGCCAGGCCCTGTGCTGTGCCCTTTGCATGCCTTCCTTAGTAAACTGTCATAAAACTATTGTTTAGATGAGTTGAGGTACCAAGATGGTAAGGAATACACACAGTATAGCTAGGATCTGATAGGTAGAGATAAGTGTTCAGGTAGCTCTCAGCAGAGATGGTGCCCATCTGTCACTTTTTTTTTTTTTTAAATCAGATTTGCATTCTGGAGTGAGTGAATTCCATTTACCCTGCATTGTGGAGGAGCAGTGGTACTTTACCTCAAAGTAGGGTGCAGTGTAATAAACAGCCATGCAGAGTGAGTCGCCTGTCCTAGCACCCCTGACTACATTCTCAGTATTCAAAATGCTGGTGGCCATTTTTCTCTTCATGGTGAGTTGGAGAAATGAATCCAGCTTAAAGAAGCTAGCTCTAATCTAAGGGGACTAGGAAGGGAGCACCCAGGGTAATTCCCTTCAACACTACTTCCCAACACAAAGGAGGCCACAGCTCCCATCACCAGTGGTGGCTAGTTGCTAGTCTTCCCTCCTGTTCTGTTAGCAGAAGGTCACTGTGGCCCGCACACCACTAGCATCTGGTATGTGCTTGGAGAGATCTCCACCAAAGGACTTTATGACATGGCGGTTTGCCTTGGCTTTGTTAAGAATGACTTTGTTCCACGTAGCATCTCCATTATTGCACTCCCTAGCAAGTGACTGTGGACGTGGGCAATGTACACGGTATACTTACTAAGTAGCTACAGTGGGGAAATTGGCAGGTTTGTGAGGCCCTGGTTGGCGATGAAGGCTGTGCCATGGATGAGGTTTTGTTGCTTTGGAAATGGAATTTATACTCTTATTCCCACAAGGATGCTTCAGAGATTAAATGTGCCTCCTCTTCCTCATAACCACTAGCAACACATTTGCCAATTCTGGAAGACATTCTTCCTTTGCTAGGGGAGAGACAAGGGCTGCATGGAGATAGCTAGTGGCTGAGAAGGCAGCAGGAACCTGAGTATCCTGTGCACACTGGCTGTCTCACTTGCCTCAGGTGGCTCAGGCAGCTGGTCCTTTATTAGCAGCTCCCTAGATCCTCATCTGGGTCCAGAACTCCAGTTTACACCACTGTTAATTATTATGTAACATCTGTAGAGGACAACTCGGCAATGTTTATTCCAGTTATAGAAGTACTTACTCTTGGGCCCAGGAGGGTGTTTTGTTATAGCATTGCTTGACTGTCATCTATGCATTAAGCATATATCAGTCAGGGGTGTCTGTGAAACAGCAGATAGCCATGTGCAGTACTTTGGAGGGATGAGGGAGGAAATGAGTGAGCACGCTATCTTCATGCAGAGAGGCCCCAGACACACCCAGGGTCTAGGTAGTGTGTCTGAGTGACCTGGTTTGGATTGTTTTTATATCTAAGGAAACAAGGAAAGTGGAAATGCATATTTGTATTTGCTTACACCTGGAAGTTTAAAGAAACTATGTTTCCTGTAAGGATTCAGGAGAGCAAAAGAGACAGAGACAGAAATGTGAGGGAGGTGCCTCCCTGCAGGCCTGCTCTGTAGTTGGATTTATCCTGCTAGAGTGTTTTGATTCTGAACTCTCTCAATGTATTGTGTAACCCCCTGCCCCCCAAAAGTTCTTTTTTTTACTTTTTAAAACAAGAAAGTTGTTAAAATAGAACCCTGCTGAGAAGTCTGAAAAGCATGGCCCACATGCTCATTTTTATACCTCTGGTCAAGGACTGTGGGAAGTAGGGGATGAGTTACCAGGGGCCTTTGCCAGGGAGGCTGAGTTATTTCCCAGACTACAATGTCGTTTTCTAGCATATTGTCAATTTTTAAAATAGGGTTTCATTACATTTATTTATTTATTTATTTATTTATCTATCTATTTGGAGGTGTATTGTGTGTGTCATAGTGCATATGTGTAGGCTAGAGAACAACTTCAGAGAGCATTATCTCCTTCCATTGTGGAGGTCTTGAGGATCAAACTCAGGTCGTTGGGCTTGGTGGCTAGTGTCTCTATCTGCTGAGCCGTTTTGCCAAGCCAGTGCCACTTTTTAGGAACTTACTTCCAGCCAGAGTGCTTGCTCTGTCTTCTCTCCATCTTCCTTCACTCTGGTGAATGCCTGCCACAGGTATTCAGAAAGCAACCAGAGCCACTGCTTTTAATTGCTCTTACCTCTGTATAACTGGTACCTATTGGAGCAAAAGACCTATTGGAAAATGAATGACATAAACAGAGATTAATGGCATATGTGTAGTCAGCTTTAAAAATTATTTACTCCAGTGGAGGGTGGCCTTGGAGGGATTTAGAAAACCCTTGCTATAGGCTCTGGTTTGGGTTGTCTTCACATTTAGATTCTACTGCCTGTGGGAGGGGTTCTCATGACATGTGCCCACTTGAAATATGATGGGTCTAGGAGCCAGCAGGAGAATCTGTTTAGTCTTTACTCGGGGAAGTTGAATGTGATCATTTATTAAGCATGGGATCTCTTGTGGAGGCAACAGGGATATGGAATGGAAAGACCACTGTACTAATAGTCACAGTGTGCCCATCAAAGTGCTAGAGACTCCAGCTTTTGATGGGAGTCAAAGGAAGATGGAAAGTGCCCCACCCGTGCATGCGCTGTGTCTCTAGTTGGTCTTGCTAAGAATGTAGCAGTTGAGAGGCTGGTAGGTGGGTGGCTTGTGGAGTAGCCATTCCTCATTCTTGGTTTCCTGGGGCAGTAGGGTAGGTAATGTGTATGGCCTTCAGAGGTGAGAAAGAACTGGAGTGAGTACTCATGGATTTTTCCCATTGGCTCATATCACGGGCCAAGAGGAATTTCAGTTCCCAGTTCCATAGGTACCTACCTCAAGGGTTCTCTGCACACCACCCCACTCCTTGTAGTCTGTGTCTACACCTAATTAGAGGAACTTGGATCCTGAGAGAACTAGGCTGGCTCCTATGGTGTCTCTCCTCAAGACCTATACATAAGACAACAATAAAATAGTTGTCTTCGCACAACATGGAGACATGGCAGCTGGACCCACAAGGGTAAATTAACCTTTGAAATCAGGGGCTTGAGCTCAGTCCATAGTTATTGTGAAATAGTCTTTCCCTGGCTGCCCGCGTCTGAGAGGCACAGGTGTTTTGGATGACTGCACTTATTTACAGAGGTCTGAAGCTGATTTGAAAATCCCTGTGCTTTATTTATAAATGGGAATTATGATGCCTCTTTGCATGATTTTTACAGTAGCTATATTATGATGTGGTTTTAACTTTTTCAAGCACCTCAGTAATATGATGACTATTAAATCTGTGTGAGTTGGACATGCTTATCTCCGAATATGTTATTTTTAGTGGTTATTTTTACTTTTGATACTTGACATGTGTAACAAACCATAATTTCAGCTAGTTGTTGATATTTTATTGTTAATATAGGAAGCTTGCTAAGGTGCGTTTAAAACTGCAGTTAATGTAGGAATTTTGAGGTCATGCACAAAAGCAAAGAAAAAAGCATATTTACGTGGTGTTACTGAAGCACTCAGTAAATCGCTTAACAAATCATCTTGAAAGCGTGTGCCAAATCCACGAAGAAAATACGCTTTAGTGCTAATGTCTTAGGCTTTCGATAAATGATTCCATTAGCAGTGCTTTAAAAATAACCACTGTTCATATGTCAAAGCAACAAGTTTAAATTGTTTAAATATATAAGAGAATATGGCATTTTTGCCAATATTATACATTAACTCATTATCATTACAACATTATAATCACTGCTTAGGTTTGAAATCAAGCCACAGCCTGCTCAAAAGTGGGCTTTGGAAGATCTGAGCCTTTGCTTCTGCAAAGAAGGCTAAAGGAACAACCAGGAAAGTGTAGAGTTAGTGGAGCAGAGGCCATGGATGGTATGAGGTTCAGCATCCTTTGCAAGGCCAGTGGTACTTTCGGGAGATCTGAGGTGGTTCTTGTATTCAGAACTTCCTGTTGAGTAAACGTACCTCCGGCCCATCTATGTCTTCTGAAGGGTTGGTTGTGCCGCTCAGGCTCTGCTATACAGATTATAGCATTCCTGCTTGTGGGCTTTGGAAAGCATTGCCTGGCTTTCCTGCTCGGCTGTGGTTTGCTCTAGGTAGATGTTAGTGTCCAGCAGTTTCCTTCATTTCTGTTGAAAATGACACCTGTAGGAAGATTGGGGATATATTTCTAGGGGATTGTTGGGCTTTCCCAAGGGACATTTGCCCAGGTTTATACAGCAGCTGCAGATTAGCAATTGCTCACGCATAGAGTTCTCCTCAGCTGTTCTGGCCTTAGCAGGTGATTCGCAGACCTTTTGCCAGTGTCCCTCATCAGCAAAACTTTCCTATTCCATTAGAGAGGCTGGCTGTATCTGGGCAGCACTTGAAATGAGTATCTATTGCTACATGCAGCAGTGTGGACAAATCTTAAGATTGATCAAGACAACAAAAGAATACAAAGTAGGGGTGGGGGGTTCAAACACTGTATTGCAAAAATTATAATAACATTAATAAAATATCTACCAGTTCATTACATCCCAGGCATTTAAAAAAGGTTAATTTGAAACAGGTTCTTGCTAAGTTGCCTATACTGGTTTAGAACTTGCCATCTACCTCCTCAGTCTCCTGGATAGCTGGGATTGCAGGTGTGTGTCTGTATTCCTGCTTTTGCCTTTACCTTGAATGTGGTTACAGATTATTGAAGGTATACATCTGTCAATATCTGTCAGATTTGGTACTTTTTACCATGCATAGTTTAATGTATTTTTGTTAGAAATATGTGTGTGTGTGTGTGTGTGTGTGTGTGTGTGAGAGAGAGAGAGAGAGAGAGAGAGACTGTGTGTGTGTGTGTTTGTGTGTATTAGGAGGGGAAATCAATTATCATTGTAAACAAAAATTACTCAGCACAGTAGACAGCAGCTAACGAGAAGAAGCAATTTCAAGATGAACAGAAAAAAGAGAAAACTCTGCTTTCATAGAGAAGTCATCATGTCTCATAATTTTGCTTCCATATGATTTTATCATTATTGTTTTGAAACAGGATTTCATTATATAGCCTTAACTAACATAAAATTTGTTATATATACCCAGCTGGCCTCAACCTTGGACAATTCTGCCTTTGCCTCCCATGCCATCACTGCTGTCTTCTGTCTTAAGTTTTGATTGATGGTCAGGGAATTATTTAAACTATCACAGTTAAGGATTTAGAGTAGAGGAGTCCTGAAGATTGGCTCAGTCACCTGCCCTAGTTTTGTGACTTTGGGCAAGGTTAGACTTTCTCTGTTGGGTCTGTCTTCTCTGTGAAAAGTACTGGAGAAGTATATTGAGTGCTCATAGGATGGAAGGAGTCGCTAGCACTGCTGGAGTTCAAGTCAGATAGTCTTGAGCAAGAAAATTGAATGCCTTAAATTTACTGGGGGTTGGAGGGTGCTTTCTGTGGAGTTGGACAATTCCAGTGATGTACAGGAACTCTGATGACTTGTGTATCATATATGTTCCTGATAAAGTCATCAAGCCACTAGGTGATTTCCCATCTGTTCTCTACTTTCAGGTCACCTCTGCTGTCTTACTTGGGGTTTTATTGCTGTGGAGAGACAGCATGACCAAAGCAACTCTTATAAGGACGACATTTAATTGGGGCTGGTTTACAGTTTCAGAGGTTCATTCCATTATCATCATGGTGGGAAGCATGGCAGCATCTAAGTAGGCATATATGGTGCTGGAGGAGCCAAGAGTTCTACATCTTGATCTTAAGGCAATAGGAGACTTGTCTTCTACAAGTAGCCAGGAGGAGGGTCTTATTTTCACTGAGCATAAGAGGAGACCTCAAAGTCTGCCTACACAGTGACACACTTATGCCAACAAGGCCACACTTCCTACATAGTGCCACTTCCATGGGCTGAGTGTATTCAATCCACCACATCTGTCTGTCTTGGCCATCATTCTTTTGAGTTAATTAATTTTTTTCTTTGCTAAATAATGAGCTCATTGCTCAAAAGAATCATAGTTCTGATGGCTTATTGAAGATCAATTTTGACATTTTGTAGTTATTGTTTTTTTCTTTGTTGATTTTTAAATGTATTTGCCATTTACTGGAGAAAAATATTTGATATTTTTAAATATTTTACTTAAATTTGAAAGTTTCTTTTATTAACATGTTAGCTCTTAACAGTTCATAAAACTATCAAAATGAAATTCTAAGAGAGTGAAAGTTGGTCCCATTTTTGTCAGCTAGACATTGTGGTTTATGAAAACACAGGGCATCTCTGAAGTCAAAGGTTTGATGCTTTGCAGATGTTAGCCAGAGAACATTTCTGCAGTAACTAGTCCAACATCAGGAATAGGGAGCCAGTGGAAATCAGTCCACTGGGCTAGAAAGGATTTGAGGAAAGTGTAAGCTGTGTACTTTGAATCTACTTGTCTATAGATTAGAAGGACAATATTATGACAGACAAAGCTGGGGATTGGAAAGCACACTGTAAAGAGCATTTGTGAGTTTAACAGCCCAGAATTGGTCTGTGTCCTCTGGACTTAGTGAGGACATTTAGCTGGTGTCAGCATGATAGATTTCAAGTCAACAATTTCAACCTCTACCCATAAAGGTGAAGCCCCTGCACAGGTAAATAGCATACCATCATTAGGTCTTTGCAGTAGAATTTAGTACATCTCTGAATTGTTATTTCATCATTGATGGGGGGTGGGGGATGGGGGGTGGACAGATGGCTCAGTGGTTAAGACCACTCACTGCTCTTCAGAGATCCTGAGGTCAATTCTCACCAACTACATGCTGGCTCACAACCATCTGTAATGGGAACTGATGCCTTCTTCTGGTTCGTAAAGACAGCTACAGTGTACTCACATATATTTCATCATTGATATGTAGATTTGGAGAGCAGTCCAGTGAAAGTATATTTTCTTTAATTCTATCCTGCCACTGTGACTTACAGAAACCACCAGAATCACCCACTTATTCATGGTATTGGACTGATTTGCTTTTAGAGGGTCCTGAAAATGGCATAAGATTCTTCTGTTTTTAATAAGATACATCCAGTTTCTCCCAAGTTTTTAGCTTTATTGCCTTGCCACAACTTATCGAAAATCATCTTGTTTGCTCTTTGTTTTATTCAGAATGTTGTAGTTGATGTCCTTAGCTGAGTGGCAAGTGTGATTTAAATGAGGATGTCTTATGACTTGGTATGCCATTCCTTGTCCTCTGCAGGACTGGAGGTTCGGTGGGTGGATTGCTACTTCCCCTTCACCCACCCTTCCTTTGAGATGGAGATCAACTTCCATGGAGAATGGCTTGAAGTCCTTGGCTGCGGTGTGATGGAGCAGCAGCTTGTCAATTCAGGTAAGAAAGAATTCCCCACTGCACTTAAAGGTTTCCTAGAGGACCCCTGTATTCTCCTGTGACTCCATTTGCATAGTCACCTACAGTTATGTAACCAGGGGCAGTATCACCAGATTTTCTGAGAATTCCTATGAGACCCATTTCTAATGAAATGCTTGTCATTGCTCATTTTGCAAATGAGTCTTATCTTTGGAGATCCCTTTTATCAGCTCTTGACAGCTAGATTTGGATCACAGGAGTTTCTTTTCCTTGAGGGTGGAGGTGGGGGTGGGTGCTGGTTTTGTAATTGCCCCAAAGGCATTTGGATATGTGTCACAGGAGTGCAGTTTATCCTCTCAGCTATTCAAGAATAAAGCTGATATATCATCCTCTTTTGTTCTTATTGCACTCAGTTCAGTAGCCAGAATTCAGGAGAGATTTTATAACTACACTACAGCCCCCAAATAAAACCACACATGCTCATGTTGCCTAGTTGCTACCCAGTGTCAGCAAAGGTATTGCCATCAAGTGAGGCAATGTGGACTGGCATGGTAACTGATTAATCTCTAACAGAATTTGAGAAAGCTCTCTCCAGGTCTTCTTTGGGAGATCATTGCCTAATACAAATCATACCATTTAGACTTGCTGTGTGTTTTTAAAATATCACTCTGAATTTAATTATAAAACCTTTTTTTTTTTTTTTTTTTTTTTTTTGAGGGCTAGGGATGCTTGCATGCATAAAGCTCTGGATTTGATCCCCCTGGGCATGCGTTATATTCCCAATAGTCTGTGATCCCATCACTCAGCAGCTAGAGGCATAAGGACCAGAAATTCAAGGACATTCACAGCGATGTCGTGAGTTCAAGACCAGTGTATGATACTTGAAGCAGTCTCAAACACACCAAATAAGTGTGCATGCAGATGTAGGTGTATACTGTGAAGTCTGAGTTTCTTAGTGAAAGTTGAGAGGTTAGGCAGAGAAGCGCCAAGTAGAGAGGGACTGATGTGGCCTGTGGCCTGCTCAGTGTCCTCCACTCTCTGCATTTTGACTCTTGGAAAGGGGCATTTACAATGTGGTCTTAAAAGACAGTTTAGCTTGGGTAGGATGCAGACTTCTGCCTCAGGGTAGACAGGAGGGAATCATTCTTGGTGACTAATACATTTCGAGAGATTATGATTAAGGGCATATGGTACCAGGTCAGGATGAGGTGAGACAGAAGACACAAGGTGGCATGAATGTTGGAACTGTCCTTGGATAAGAGGCTAAATGCCTGGCCCTCTTCTAACTCTCCTCACCCAATGAGGCCTGCTTTGCCTATTATTTATTCACTAAAATGATCAATTTAGAACAAGAAAAATAGTTCATTCCCAAGATGCCATATGTACGGAGGCAGAAGCCTGGATCTCTAATATGTCTTTGTGAGAACAGTGTTATAGAGTATTTATTTATGTGATCAAGAATTGGATAGTTGAGAAAGGAAAAGGGAATTGAAAGCATGGAAGGGTAGAGAGCACTGTCTGCTGCCCATGAATGGGTGTACTCATGACTATTTAAAGGATTTGTACCCGGAAATGATGGTGTCTCATTTTTCTGAAGGTAGAGTTTTTGTTTTTTAAATCTAAGGTCACTCATTAGACAACTATGCAGGTCTGATAAGGGTATGATGGTTTCAACCCATTTGAAGTAGCTCAAAGTTTTCCAATTCCTGGAAAGCTACTTAAGCAGTTGTCACATCTCAGGCTCGTGGCCACATTGTTCCATGTAGATATGTGGCCTCAAAAACTGATGATCACACAAATGACTTGAAGTTGGGGAGCCCAAGATCTGTCTGTCCAGGTTTCCCCTAGCTTTCCTTGAGGGCCCTCAGTCTGCAGGGCTCTGCACACAGACAAATGCCTCATAGACAGCTTTCCCCTGTGTGCAAAGCTGACCTAGGGATGAAGGGTGGAAATTAGAGCCTGAGAGTAAATCATAGTCCTCAGTTGACCTTGGGGGTTTCCGAAACTCAGGCTGACCTGTGACAGATGAGTACACTTTGCCCATGTCCTCTGATCTTTGGTTTTCTTGTAGCTCAAGTGGATACAAGGATGCTCTATGTGAAATCTCTATATCAAAAGTAGTTGAGGTACTGAATGAAAAGTGTCTAGGAAAAAGTCTGACACACAGTCACAGTGCAGTAGAGATTAACTGCCCATGTTGTAACATCCAGAATTTTGCTAATGCTCAGAGCCATTTATCAACAATCAAGTTGCTGCAAAGTTGTATGTATGGCATTTAAGTATCTTAGGGAGAGGAAAACTAAAGTAATGGAAAGAAAAATAGTTGATATTATAAAAGGGCACCTGTGTAGGATTTGCTGTTTGTACTTGAAGTGTCAAAGAACACAGGAAAGTTTGTCATACTAACTTCTCCTGATGACTTAGCTCCCTCCACCCCCACCCTACCTCTGGTGATTTTAGGACAATATCATGTCAGCTCTCAATACTTAAGTTTCCCACTGGGATGACTCAGGATGCTTCTGCGTCTTCATATGGGATATGGGAGAAAAACATCTGAAGTTATCACCACAATGTCACTGGCTGATTGTACCAGGAGGAAATTTATCATTCATTGAGCCTTTGTGAGGTTTAGATTATGTAAGGCAGAGAGGAAGGTCTGTGGTGCAAAATAACTTTAATCATGGTGGCCAGCTTGACCACATCTAGAGTCAACAAAAACCTTAGCAGTTGAGAGATTTCCTTGATTGGATCATTTGAGGTAGGATGACCCACCCTAAATCTAGGCCACAAGTGATGGTCTCAGCCCATATAAAAGGAAAAAAAATGGAAGCTTTCTAATGTTGCCTGCCTACCCCCGACTCTCATTGTTAATTTCATCTGTGCTATTGCTGAGGAATTCCTTCACTGGGATTTGAACCTGCTTCTAGATTCCCATGTAGACTGAGACATCCTCCCTCATGGGATGAACAGCTACTGTATTCTTAGCCTTTCTGTCAGGAGATAGTGATTGTTGCACAGGCCAGACATGAATCTATAAGCTACTTTAATAAATACCACCACCACCACCACCACCACCCACACACACACACACACACTCATTCTACTAGTTCTTTTCCTCCAGAGAACTCTTGGCATAATTTCCTTGCCTCCTTGTTGAACTGCTAAATGGACTCGTGGGAATCTTGTGTAAATCCATTATCAATTTCTATTGTTAGACAATTATTGTCTGTATGTTTGTGTATGCATTTTTTTCTTGCTGTCTTTTTATGGCTAATGTGAAATAGAGTTTGTAATGTCCCTTTGAGACTGTCCCAACACACAGACATAAAAAATGGTAAAGGTATCCTGTGGTATTTGTCACAGGAATGAATAGTAAGCACAGTGAAAGGAAGGGGGAGCTTGAAGGCTTTGGAAAGATTAGGTCAGAGATTCTGAGGATGGAGCACTCACACAGAGGTTGGCAATGCATGTGTGTCTCCAGATAAACTAGCTTCCTGTTTCCCAGGAATTCCATCTGTTGGCACTGCTGCTGCTCAGCTGGTTTTCCTATTGTGCTTTCTCTGTGTAAATGTGAGTGTCTTTCTTTTCTGTCCTTCTTTGAGAACTCATTTCTATAGGTTCTGTATGGTTCATAAGCCTTGGTATATAGCCTTAGCTTCTTAGGTACATTAGACATGCTGTTTAATAGAATTTTCAAAAACTCTACACAGGGCATTTGACCAAGAGTTTACAAAAATAATAAAAAGTATCTTTTCCATGTAAATACGTACATCATTTTAGTTTGAATGCAGGATGTCACTCAAAGCTCATGTATTAAAATATTGGTCCCCAGGTTGGTGCCATTTATTGCATGTGGGATGTATTTGGAAGGGAGATGGGATGGGTCACTGGACACATGCCCTTAAAGCATATTTAGGCTCTGTCCTGTCTCTGACCTCTATAATGTGAGAAGTGTCCTCTGATTATGGTGTACTGCTGTACCCTTGTCTAAAACTCTGAGCCAACTAACCATGAACTGACACGTCACAAGCCGAGTTCCATCATGCTTTGAAAATGCTGTGTTTGGGATAAATTGAATTTTCCCCTAATGTGGTGTAGATGATGTTATAACCACAGTCAAAGTAAACAATATTTTGTCATGAAGATGTTTGCTGTTAACCTTTTTGTGATCTGCTCTATCCCCAACCCTGTCCTGAAACCACTGATAGTGATTCTACTTAAGTTTTTCCTTTCTAGTATGTTCGGTAAATGTTGTTATATGGCCAGTATGTATTCTTCATATGTGACTTCTTTTACTTAGCATACAGCAGTTTTGAGTTTTCCCTCTGTTAAGATATCAGTCAGTGCTGTATCAGTTCATTGCTGTTCATTTTGAATAGTGTTCTGGGGGTGGGGCAGCCCGGGGGGGGTCTGTTTCTTCTTTCTTGTTGGTTCTTCTTGAGGCAGTGGAGGGGGAAGAGTGTAGGCAGAGGGTAAGACTTTGTCTTATGAAGTTACTGGGTAAGACTTTTTCTTACGAGAAATTTAGCGTTGCTGTATAGTAGATTACTTATTTAAGTCTAAGTTACTATGCTATGTAGCTGACCTGCCTTCTATGATCCTCTGAGGCCAGAAACTGCAGTTTCTGGCATTTAGCACCTCATCCTAAAACAGCAGGAGATTAAGTAAAGGATTAATTGCTGAGCCTTTTCCCTATTGTCCTGATGCCTCTTGCTTGTCAGGCTAGGGGGGAGTTTGGAGCAGTAAACTTCTATTGAACCAGGAGAAGAGAATAACACTCACAGAAGAAAAAAACCTTTGGATAAGTGAATATACATAATCTCACATATGTTCATATACAGATTCAGTCATGCTCATTTTTTCATTTATACATTTCCATTCAAACCCAGTTGGGCCCCACATGCTTACATTCTCAGAATTACATACTTACACACACACATGCATACACTTAAACACACATGTAACTTACATATGCATATGGAGCAAAAGACCATGCACCGATGCACAAAGAATTCACTCATTCTGGATGAACAATGAGCTCCAATCTTTATTATATAAAGAAAAGGCTTCTACCCTTTTAATGCCAAATGAATCAAACCCATGTTTGTAAGAAAAAAAAGCTTTGCTTCTTTTAATAAGACTAAGCCTGCCTTGTCCTTGTCATGGGACCTGTCCTGTCCCATGGTAAGGAGAAGCCTGCTCCTTCTGCTCTCTGCAGCATCTTCTCTTTTCCTCTTTCCCTCTGCATTCTGCATATTGCTCTCCTGGTATTTTATGTTACCTATAGTTTCTAAGTTATTCCACCCTGAAGTCTCCTTCTAATCTAAAAAGTGTCTGTAAAAACTTCTCCTCAGCTCAGTTCCTCTCTCAGCTCAGTTCTCACCTCCTTTCCTCTCACCCCAGCCCCTCAGTCCTGACTCTTCTCTGTCCTCAGCCCGTAAACATCTTTCAGAATCCATGATCACATGTTTAAAAGTTCATCAAAAGTTCACACACACAATCAAATCATAAATTAAAATAGAAGTTTACAACAGAGAGTGTTTACATGCATATCCATTAGGAGTAATTATGTAGTTAAACATCTATCACCTGTCTTAGCTCCATAGGTTCACTGAAGATTTAAAACCATAACTAAGTTATTAGTGAAGTTTTGAATAGATAAACCAAGTCAATATTTTATCTTCTGTCCTAGCACCTATAATAAATTGTTAGTTCCCTTTTATGACCTTTGGTTAATTGTTTTACAATCTCCTAGAAAGTGTTCTGAGTAGGAGAAAGTCTGGTTGCTATCTAAGAGCAATTAACTGGTGACACATGGGAAACGGACAGAGTTCTCATTGCAGGTTTGACTATCAGAAAAGAACCTCATAGCAGTCCCACTATAAATGAGCTTAATAATCGCTAGTATAATTTTAGGAATTCTTACAGGATCATCATATAGAGTTAAGTCATCTATTTATCTGTCTAGCTTCACTGTAAGACAGTACCTCTTTGTGGATCGGCAGAGATCTGCTCCAAAGGCATGTGCTACTACTTAGTGGTTGTTATAGATGTTAATATATATAAATGTTATATATAAAATCATATCAATAGCAGGAATCTTTCCTAAAATGAATCCCTTACAGCCTCGCTTTGTAAGGGTGCACCTGTCACAGATTATATAATAATTGGAAGCAGGCCATTTCAGGATGATCACCTGTTAGTTATTAGCTTGTCCCATTATGGTTCCTGACAGTATACCATTGTGTAGATTCACTTAAGTATGTTTTCCCGTTTTTTTGTGTGTATTTTCAGGCTGCTCATTTAGTGAGGTCTGTTCAAATATGGACATAGTGTTTATCCCTTTTTGAAATAAGTAATCAACTTTTCTGAGCATTCTGCAATAACTGAAAACAATAAAGTATGAAAAATACATTGAAGTTGATTCCATGATTACCTAAACAAAGTATCAAAAAAAAAATTTTTTTTTTTTCCTGAGACAGGGTTTCTCTATAGTCCTGGCTGTCCTGGAACTCACTCTGTAGACCAGGCTGGTCTTGAACTCAGAAATCTGCCTGCCTCTGCCTCCCAAGTGCTGGGATTAAAGGCATGTGCCACCACCGCCAGGCAGGTATCAAAATCTTAAGCATATAAACAAGTGTGTTTATCACATGCCTCTATATGGAATCCCATGTTTCATAAAAGTAGAATCACTTTTATCAAAGTAATATCCTAGTGTTATTCACTTTTTCAATGCCTGCTAACTTACCTCTCTTAGTACTCTATCAGAGCTGAGAAAAAAACCAAACCAAAACAAACCTCTGCTATTATGGAGTTCTGTATTGGTGATTTCTGCATCTGGCAAGGTTTTGTTCATAGTGAACATGGCACGAATATATTCCCATTGCTGAAAATGAACTTGGTTAGTTATCACATGGCATTGTGGTCACTTCATTCTGGTCACTTCTTATCAGTGTGCTGTTAGAAGTAGTCTTCATGCATGTGCCCTTGGATATTTCTTTCCTCCCTCTTCTCTCTTCCCTTCTCTACCTCCCTTCAGGCCTTCTTTTCTCTGTGGCAGTATCTTCATTCATTTCCTCCTCACCTTCCCCCTGCCAACAAGCATTAGTCTGCATTTCATTCTACCTTGAATTTTGTTAGAGTTGTGTACAATGTGTTGCCCTGTTTCTACATTTTTACCTGTGGAGTCACACTACTTATAGCTGTGTGATTTCTGTGTGTGACATGAAGTCCAGCATTGTTAGGTTATGGTGTATTTGTTTCATGCTATGTAAACTCAGTTGGGTGTGTATACCATAGTTTATCTCCTCTTAAAGCATACCTGATTGCAGTTTAGGTTGCTCATGCTGGATAGTCTTATGCCTACAGGTGTATACGTGCCAGGGTTTTAATTGCAGAGTCAATTTTCATGGGAATCTTCAAAGCTTTTCTTGTGTGTGTTAGGGAGTCACCAAATTACTTGCTAAAGTGGTTTGCCTGTTTTGCATTGCCTTGAGACTGTAATCGAAATCCCTTGTTGCTCACATTCCCTTCAATACTTGACCTTGATCTGGTTTACCTGTCTGGGGATGATAAAAATAGTTTCCAGTGGTTTTCATTTGCCTGATTCATATTGTGGCTGAACGCATTCTTATACGTTTGCTTGACATTTATATTTTTTCTTTTCATTTCAACTGAGTTTATCTACCCATTTCTGTTTTTAAACTGATTGGTAGGCTTCTTACATTTATATCAGATATTATTCACTTGTTATTTTTATGTATTGTAATTTTATAGGCTTGTGGCTTTTCTTCCTTTTTGTTGATAGTTCATAAAAGTAATATATATGCATGTGTATGTATGTGTGTATATATATGAAAAATATATATAGTTCTTCCTTGAGTAGCTTCAGTTTTCTTTGTATCACATCATTCTTTAAAAAAAAAAAAATCACTTCTCCATGAACTGTGAGTGGGTGGAAGTTGACAGCCCCATGAAGATTACCCCTCTGCTTGTCATGCTTGGTCCTCGTACTTTATCTCTCTCATTTATTGTCATATTATTCATATTCTCAACACAGCGATTCTAAATTTTTAATCCTCCCTGGCATCTACCTCTGTCGCCTAGTGTTCTGTCAGATTTGGTCCCACCCTCTGACAGTTTCTCCTACTGAGAAAGCATGGTTTAGGGTATGCTTGATTAGGAACTGTAGCTGGGAGCTTGCCTGGGGTTTCCAGTCTGCATTTTGCAGGGAATTGGATGTGTTTCCTTGTCGAGATTTTAGTTTTCCTAATCCTGCTTCTCATCCTGTCACCTTCCGGTGTTTCTCTTGCTAGTGTGAAAGCGAAGGCTCCACCTCTGGCTTCAGACTGGCACATGTGCTTGCTCCTAGGAGCTTTCTGCAGCAGTTGTGCTGTGTGCTGCATGCCTAATGTGGGCAGCCATGTTTCTACCCAGTGTATCCTTTGGAAGTGGAAACCCGTGTAGGATTCTTATTTTCATCACCTAAATCTTGGGGCATTTGATGACTGTATAAAGTAATTGCCACTCAGTTTCCCACTCCCTTTCCTGACCGAGTGATCAAACTGATCAAGTTGACTGGGGAGTATGCAGGTAGAAAGTCTCAAATTTGGCCAGGTTAAATTGCTCCAAGTTGTAATTCATTCAGGGGTCTACTCCTGCCTGTGTACACTCACATTGCCCAGTAGCTTTGAAGCATTTTCTTCTGTGGGAAGAACATATTTCTCTGCTTTGGTGTTTGCTCTCTTGGCTGCTTGGGCCAATGGGATATTAACAGATGTGGTTGGAAGACTGGCTCGAGATGTATATCCTAGTGTTTGACTTCTGCTGGAGTAATTGAATATTCCTTTTGTACTCTGCTGGTTTTAACACAGTGAGGTGCTCACTGTTTTTTTTTGGTTTTTTGTTTGTTTGTTTGTTTGTTTGTTTTGTCCAGCTGCAAGTGGTTGTTATATGCCTGAGACTTTGTCCCGATTTGTTGTCCATCTGCCACTACTGAGTCTCAGAATGCACTCAGTGGCTGTATTGTGTGTTCATTTTTCACTGAGTGAGGTCTTGAGGTCGTCTCCTTCAATTTCATTTCACAGAAAGTCCAGGAGAACTCACTCTTTTCTTTCAGTTATATATACTCTACTCTCTTCTGTAGCTTAGTAGACAGGATGATTGAAAAGAGCGCGAGCTTTTCTGCGTCCTTCCCACTGTCCAGAAGCAACTGACTCTTGTCTCTGTGTAGTGTCCTTGTGGGTTCTGTGATCCAGACAGGAGCTAGCAGTGCAGTTTATCTGCAAAGTTGTCTGCTCAGACCTGTTACATGCTGCTAACACAGAGGATTGTGTATTTATGCATATGCGCTTTAAAACTAAGACCTTTGTCTTAGTTGGGGTTTTACTGCTGTGAACAGACACCATGACCAAGACAACTCTTATAACATTTAATTGGACGTGGCTCACAGGTTCATTATCATCAAGGTGGGAGCATGGTAGCATCCAGGAAGGCATGGTGCAGGCAGAGCTGAGAGTTCTACATCTTGTTCTGAAGGTCAAGAGGAGAAGACTGGCCTCCAGGCAGCTAGGAGGACAGTAGTAAAGCCCATGCCCACAGTGGCACACCTACTCTCCAACAAGACCACACCTACTCCAACAAGACCACACCTCAAAATAGTGCCACTCCCTGGCCAAGCACACTCAAGCTACTACAAAAGGCATTAAGTAAAAGCTCTTAAAATCTGTTATGTGTATTTTTTGGAGTTTTGAGGATGAGAACCCCTTCTCTATTGCCTTCTATTTCTCTAGCCTTCTATTAAGTCCCTGTTCTAGGTAGTCCCTGTACAAGGTACTGGGCACAGTGAGGTGGTATTTGCCTTTGAGGTGTACATAGTCTTGGAGTGAGAATTATGAGGAAGCTACTGTGCCCATGGACCTGTAGGGATAGTTGAGACAGAAGGTGGTTGTTGTAGAGGCTGCACACAGTGGTCTAGTCCAGGTTTGAGCTAAGCAGTGAGCTTGAGTAAGGAAGATGATATAGACCTGGAGCATAGCTCTTTTCCCTGTTCAGTTTTACAAGGAGTGGAGGGCAGTTGTCCATGTTCTGGGGTGCCTGATACATTGACCTGTTAGGGCCTACCCGCAGGCATGGGGTGTGAGTCAAGCAGGGCACAATCTAAACAGGGTCAGTTCTTCCTGTTTTGTGCTTTTCTTTTGTTATTTTAGAGAAAAATTAATTTTATTTGCCAGGTAGTGGTGGTGCACACCTATAATACAGCACAGTAGAGGTAGAGGCAGGAAGATCTCTGAGTTTGAGGCCAGCCTGGTCTAAAGAAAGAGTTGCAGGATAGTCAGCATTACACAAAGAAACCCTGTCTTGAAACGCCAAAGCAAGCAAACAAATAAGTTAATTTTTACTTATTTTATGTTAATGGTTGTTTTGCCTGCATAAATGTCTATGCAGTATGTCTATACATGGTGCCCATTGAGTCCAGAAGAGGTCATTTCCTCTGAAACTAGAGTTAGAAATTGTTGTGAGCTGCCATGTGAGCTTTCATGCACTACAAACATGTAAATTGTACTAAGAAGAAAATTAGGCTTAGATAAAATTAATGATCAGGAAAAACATTCATTCTAGGCCAGGTCTAGGAATGAGACCACAGGTGTGTACCATGATAAAGTAAGGCCCTGAACTTAAGTAAGGGGTGGATGATTCTATTACATAAAAAAACTATTGCTTTGAACTTATAATGAACTTATGGAATAAAAGCTAGATAAAACTACTACTTTGAAGTTATAATCAACAATCCTGTGTTAATTTTCTCTTGTGTAACATTCTATCTGTTTTTTGAATGAAGTAATTGTCTTTGTGGGTATAAAAAGGCTAAGAGAAATAAAGTTGTTAGAGCTTTGCTCTGTTCACCAATCATGTGTATATGTATGTATGTAAAATGGTTAGAGCTTTCCTCTGCCCATCAAATATGTGTGTATATGTATATATGTAAGTTGCTTGGAGCTTTTCTCCATTTATCTAATATGTCTGTCTATCTGTCTGTATATATATGCTTGTCTGTATGTATGTATATGTGTGTGTGTGCATGTGTGTGTACATGATGGTTGAAACCTGCTTTGCTTTATCTAGTGCATGTATGCTTTTTTGTTTTTGTTTTTTTCTCCTTTGCTTCTCTAATCCTGAGCCACCATGAACAGCCCAGTTAGCCCTTATCAGTAGCAGCTCTCATTGGCTACTATCAGTAGCAGCTTAAGCTGGTTGCCACCAGTACTGGTCTCTTTCTCTTTCTCCAGTTGCCTGGAGAGGTTTATACTTGGTGCTATTAGTACCAGGTTCCCTCCCCCTTTCTCCTTCTAATAGTCTGCCACTATTAATGGGATGCCTTCCTCCATTTATTCTGTTGTGTCAGTGACAGTACATGGCACAATACAGAGCAGTCCCATGCCTTTTGGCAACATATTCGGTGATTATCCATGCATTTGCTTGAGATCTTCCACAGTGTTCTTTTGTCTTTACCTTCCTTTCTGGAAGGATTTAGGAAAGATTCAGTGACGGTGACGTAGTGCCTTGATTTGATTGCAGGTGCTGTAATAACCTCAAGGCTTTCCAGGTCATTGCTCACCTCTCTATGCAAATGTAGTTTGCGTACATTCTGAGATTTTTTTGTGTATTTCCTGGACGAGTTTGTATTAATTTGCATATAAAAGTCTTATATTTTCATCTCATTTTTATCTTGCCACTTCAGGTATAAGGAAATAAATGAAAAAGTCATCAAATGTTGACTTCCAAGGCTTTATTACCTGAGACAGCTTCATTATATTTGTAAAACTCTAGTGTGCTTTGAAGGAATTAATCTAGCTTTGCTTGCAATCTGTATATGTTTACATAGAATGAACAAACATTGCATTACGTTCCATGAAAATTCAATTATTCCTGTCTCCAAGAAACATGTTCTACTTAGTATTTAATTCTCACGTAAGTCAGCATGATGGTTCTTGAAGTGTCATAAGAATTGGAGATTTGAGCACATTGATTGCTTTTGGTAATTCATGGAGAGATCGCTAATTGCAGTTTCATTGGAGATCTTAATCCATACCCACGGTTATGGGGACATTTGTCTCAATAGCATTGGGATTGTATAAAATCCCCCTAGATTTTTCTTAAAACTGATAGATAGTTAGGGATTCAGCTTGCATGGTAAATGCTTTAGTTTGGAATCTACTATGCTTATATGTGATTCATTGTTTTCGTTTGTTCTGTGGACAAGGCATAGTGGGATTTGAACATAGAAATCAGTGATGGGCTTGGCTGTCTCTCTGGGTAGTTAGACCTGACTTAACCAAAAAGGATTTGGTTATATGCTGTTTAACTTTTAAAACATCTTCAGAAATATGTATATCACTTTAACAACTGAACTCCTGCTGATATTGTTACTGCAACTAAATAATTATTCTATAGGCATTCCTGTCATGTGACACTTCCCAATTTTTTATAGGTATTTCATGACTCTTTTGAATTTTCCTTCTACAAAGCTCCAGGCTCTATGGAGGTAGGATCCATACTTAATTCATAATTATTAGTTGTAATATTAAAATACATTAAATGGGGTTTGTTTTTGAGGTTCAGCGATTGGGATGGATGTGGTTAGGTCACTCCCTGGATGAGGGTATTGCTGAGTTTGGCTATGCCTACAGGCTGTTAGAGTCCTGGAGGAAAGAGCTAGGCATGGTGCTGGAGCAGGAGGTGAGAATCCACTGGGAGATGCTGTGCATCTGGTGGCATAGAAACCATGTTTTCAGGTTTGGAATGAGCACTGATGGAGGGTTTTTTTGTTTTTGTTTTTTGACAGAAATTGTGGCAAAATAGAATGGTCTGCTAGGTCCTTCCTCCCCAGTTTCTGCCTGTCTCACTTTCTCTCCTGTTTCTATTCTGTCTTTCTTTTCTGTTTTTAGATAGGGTCTCATGTAGTTCAGGATCCCACAAATTTGCTATGGTGCCCAGGGTGACTTGGTCATGTGTTCATCCTGATTGGCCTTTGTAGTTGATATACACTGCCACGGAGCGTCACACTAGACTCTCCCCTCTCACTCTCCCTGTAGCTGCACTATGCCCAGAGAGCTTGCGAGCACGCAGCACACCTGCTCCCTAACACATCCCAGCACAGCCTGGGATTCCCAGTGTCAGCTTGGCAAACTGCTGCCTTGTTTATTGTTTTGCTTTTGCACTACTCACAAATATTTAAGAAAAGAGATCGGGCTTTTATATTTCATTGTCGCCAGGGCTTCCCACGTGCCTAACCTGTAGTAGATTCTCAGGAGATATTTATTGAGTGAGTGGATGGGTGGATACATTTGGCACAGAGCTCCATGTGTGGACTGAGTGAGAGATTGTGCAGAGCAGAGCTGGGAGATAGAGACTGCTCAGGAGCATCCACAATAGCTGAGGAGAGAAACATGAGAGCTTGAATTACAACCCTGGTCAAAGTGGAGAGATAGGGAAGGAGACACTTGTGGTGGGACACAGGCAATGAGCGATGTGATGAGCCAAGGAAGGGTGTGCAGCTCCTGGGGAGACAGGCCCCTGAGACTCTTTGATCATGTCATTCTCTGGGTGCTCTCTTGGGGGACACAGGGAGCCACTCCCTATATTCTGATTAGAAATCAGCCTAATTATGGATTAAGTGCCTTGGTTTGTAAAACCACCACCAAAGGCTATGCTGTTGAGCAAATTGTGAGATTCTAAGGGCACCCTTTGATTCAATGTTATTTGCAGATTTCTTTATGCACAAGTTCATACATTAAGGCTGTGAGGCTGTGGCATCTATTGATATAGATATATCTGGGTGAAATGAAAAGCAAGAGATAAAGGGGATAAATGTTTGAAGCAAAGATACATTTCTCTGTTTTGCTCCAGAGAGACATATTTGCCTTTCAGCTCCCCATGGTAAGGGGAAGGGGGAAACAACTTATTAATACTACCTACAGCACCTGCGAGATAAAAATTCTTTCAGGGAAGACAGCATTCTTGACATACAAAGCTGAGGAAAATTTCCCCCTTCTCTGTAAGACAGAACATCTTATAATACAACTGACATGCCGTTCAAAACATTCTTCCCAACACTCCCCGAACTATAGGATTTGATTTTCTCTGTGTGACACATGATGAAATTAATTGTGAACTATTTCTACAGCTCATATCTGCAATTCTTTGTTGCTTGTCTGTTACCTCAGTCAGTCAATTCTTGGTGAGTCTACTGTATGTCAGGTTGCCAGGTGCCTTCCGGAACTAAGGTGTGTAAGCCTTTCCAGAGCAGCCCAAGTGCCTAGTGGTCCAAGTGCCTAGTGGTCCAAGTGCCTAGTGGTCCAAGTGCCTAGTGGCCCAAGTGCCTAGTGGCCCAAGTGCCTAGTGGCCCAAGTGCCTAGTGGCCCAAGTGCCTAGTGGTCCAAGTGCCTAGTGGCCCAAGTGCCTAGTGGTCCAAGTGCCTAGTGGCCCAAGTGCCTAGTGG